>NW_016912705.1:121864-141382 GCF_001483705.2 Eufriesea mexicana
TTATATTATAATTTTGAATTTTAATATTAGTAAGATTTTAATACTAGATTCGTCGAAACTGTTGAATTTTCATACAGCAAATATTACATATGTATCTTTTTAACGGTAGGATCACAAATAAATTTGCACCAATCAAGAGAACTTGGAATAGGAATCTGATAATTAATCTTGTTAACTGGTTGAATTCGGCTTGTTCGAAGACATTAAGCGAAATTAATTGACGAATTATCTGATTTCGTTTTACAATTCTGGGACCAAGGAATTAAGTCCAACGCCAATTACTCCGTTTCCGTAGTACGAATGTAGTCAAACAGTATTTAGTTTAGCTATGAATAACATAACGTTTACTAAACATCGTGAATACATTATTGCAGTTAGTAAATTACGCGTTAGCTATATATCTTTGCCAGATATACATTCCAGTGGTAATTTTAGCCATAAATTCACCGATGATTATCTTATAAATGCATGTCTTGTTTTGAAAATATTTGATATTTTTGAAAAAGTCCCAAAATGGGTATCGTTATAAAATGATCGATAAAATCATTTCAATAAAAAACAAAAGACTGAGTAAGTGACAAATCGTTACTATAACCTATAAATTACATATTTATGTGCGGTATTTTATCATAATATAAAAACTAAACCAAAACTATAATGCTTCAAATATGACAATTCTGTTCCGTTCAACTTACACGCGAATTTCAAATTTGTTCGCTTGTTGTATAGAAACGAAGCACAGAATACACACTTTTTGCTACATACGATATTGACTGATATATATAGAATAAAACTAAACTGTCAAGAGTACCAAATATATTTTTGGCGCCGATTGGTGTGCGTAAAATTCCAAAATCCCCAAATGAGGATCATGGCAGCTAATGGGTTAACTTGCACTGTTTTCACGAGTCTGACTCGTGATGAAAATTTTAGACCGAACTTGAATATCACGAGTCAGGCTCGTTGTTTCTTTTCATGCCAAACGTGGATATCACGAGTCTGACTCGTGATCAACCTTTCGGGTTAAACTTGAATATCACGAGTCTGACTCGTTATCGACATTTCAGGCCACACATGAATATTTCGAATGGGCTCGCGGCTATCTCGCACTCGTAAGGAGAGTGCAAGTGCAAGTGCTTCGGGTCACCGATTTGGTTCAAACTTCGCAGGTTTGTAGATCTCGTCATGAGGTACAAGAAAATATACCATTATAGGGGTAACTACTCAGTAGTTTTTGAAATATTTATGATTAAAGTTTTATTACTCCTATTATACATTTATTTTCGTTAATTTCCAAGTAATGTTGTGGCCCAAGGGCAATGTACATGAATTTCTACGCTGCAGGTCGGGGTTCGATTCCCGTCCATAATTGGTATTTTTTTTTCAATCTATTTTTTATTTACTATTAATTTTTCGCCTATGAATAAAATTTCTTAATAAAAACATGTATTTTTAACACTTTCTTATGCTAGTATATAAAAATCAGCCCTTCCATCCTCTTCAAACTCGCCGTCTAAAATCCCCGTTACATCCACGTAGCAGCGAAACCAACGATAACAATCATCTCGGGAATGCGATAATTTAGTACCCGATAAAAGCCCCCTCGAAAAATAAAAGCAAAAATCCTACAAAGGACATTTCCTTGGCGAAGGTGAAAAGGCTCGAGGGACGACACTGGAATAACTTGAGATATTTTTCGACAGAGATTCGTCGCTCGGTTCGAGACGACCTGTTGGATCGCACACGAGCAAAGGCGTACACGAGGACCCGTACGTAGCCACGTGCACGCAGACACACACGCGCGCTGGTATTTATACGCATAGCCAAGGGTGTTTTATTCCTACGGCGTGTTTTACATCATATCGTCGCGGTTTATCAAAAGACGCTTGGAGACGTCGGAATAGGCGGATCGTGGCTGGAGAAAAATCGCACAATACTGGCGGCGAGGCAACACACCTGTTGCAAGCACGCTGACGGTAAATCAATCGGGTTGGCAGTAACGCAGTTTGCGGGAAAGCCGTAAAAGCTCGGTTACGTCTCGCGCTTCCTTTCGTTGCGTATGACGTTGGGCCGCTTTGCGTAATATAACCTGACTCGTTACGCGTGACAATTGTCACTGTCACGCGATACCGCGTGTAACGCCTTATCGCGAGATCTCGCGCCTTTTGTACCGGTTTATAACAGATAAATCGCTTTCACTTCTAAACCCCTGTTCGATTTTTCCCCGCAGCTCGACGGAGGGAAGCACTGAGAGAGCTGGCTGGCTTTGCTTCACGGCCCAATGGAATTCGCTGTGTTGCTCGTGAAACGCATTTACGCCTTGCCGGTGTCGCGATGACGAACAATGCGAATGTGCCGGATTGTTTTATTTGGGAAATTAATGGCTGAGATAAGGAAGGTGAGAGAGAGAGGGGATTCGGTGGTGTAAATTCGTACTTGCTTGGACTCTGGGTGCTGCGTGCTGTCAGTAGACAGTTAGAGAAAGTTTAGAGGAGGTTACCGTGTGAGTTTGCTGTTTAAAAATTGTATATTTATTACAAATTATGATATGCACGTGTCACAAAATGATTACATCGATTAGATATATGCGGTGAAATTTATCTTGATACTATTAGATTGGCAGAAAAATAATTTCGATTTTTAACCCATTTGCATCCATGCGCGGAATATTCCGCGAGCCACGACTATCGCCTATCACCGAGCGCGGAATATTCCGCGAACCGCGACTGTTGCCTATCACCGAGCGCGGAATATTCCGCGAGCCGCGATTGTCGCCTATCACCGAGCGCGGAATATTCCGCGAGCCACGACTGTCGCCTATCACCGAGCGCGGAATAATCCGCGAGCTGACTTTTTCCATTACCAGGTGCTGAATATTCTTCGTATGCCATAGATCACATTTGATCCCTTTTGTGAGCATCTCATCTACATCGGTTCATTATATTCTTAACAAGTTTTACTTTTGTCGTGAAAATCCTTTTAACTGCCATTATGAGTAGGTGCTGATACGCGCGCGGTGATACGGGCTAGTCGTCAATTGAACGTCGCTGATGCCTGAACACGGCAACTTAAGTAGAGCCATGATGCAAATGGGTTAATAACTGTATTTTCGATTTTTGCAGATTGGTGTTGGTATAAATTATTTTGTAAAGGTGGTTATGTTATGTATCGTTCGAATGCGCAGACTTCGCTCTATATTTTCATTATAAACACTTTCTATGTAGTGAGGATTTGTGTTTTATTTAGGTTATTTAATTAGAGATAGAAAAAAAAAAAATTCGTGCGATTTTCTTGTACGAGTTCAAACTGGGCACTAAAACCCATAATGCTATTATCTCGTCACTGGTCACTTTCACGATTTTCATAACAAATTAACTCTCCTCGCAACGTATTGGCTCTGACCTATGACAATTGCACAATACCACGCATTCTAGATCTTTCACTTGCACTTCCAAAAATATACGTATCTACATTCGTGCCATCACTCGACCTCACACACTCGCGTTCACACTAATAAAACTAAATTCACATAATGGAGAAAAGAGAAATTGCACGGTATGGTGGTAAAATATGTTTTCTTTTTCATTCTTCGTTGTTGTTTGGTTCAATTATAGCATGGTTTTATTTTGGTTTGATCTGGGTGGAACTGTTATTATTACTGTTATTATGTTTATTATTAAATATCGAAATTTGTTTGGTGTAAATTTGTTTATTTGGGTTATTTTAATTCGAGTATATATCTATGTTGTATTATTATTATTTAATATGAATTTGATCGATGGTGGATTATAATTATTCAGCAAATATTTACACTATAAATTTTTTATATTTGAGGTATTTTAATTCGAGTATATATCTATGTTGTATTATTATTATTTAATATGAATTTGATCGATGGTGGACTATTATTATTCAGTAATTATTTTCACTATAAATTTTTTATATTTGAGGTATTTTAATTTGAGTAAATATCTACATTGTATTATTATTATTCAGCATGAATTGAGTCATTGGTGAATTATTATTATTGAATAGATATTTGTATAATATAAATTCTGTATATTTGAGGTATTTTAATTCAAGTAAATATCTATATTCTATTATTATTATTTAATACGAATTTGATCAATGGTGGATTATTATTATTCAGCAAATATTTACACAATATAAATTTTTCATATTTGTGGTATTTTAATTCGAGTAAATATCTACATTGTATTATTATTA
Organism: Eufriesea mexicana; assembly: GCF_001483705.2. NCBI lineage: Eukaryota > Metazoa > Arthropoda > Insecta > Hymenoptera > Apidae > Eufriesea > Eufriesea mexicana. Next base: position 126,092 of record NW_016912705.1, read on the forward strand.
TTCAGCATGAATTCGGTCAATGATGAATTATTATTATTGAACAAATATTTGTATAATATAAATTTGTTTATATTATACGGAACTGTTATTATGTTTACTATTAAATATCGTAATTTGTTTGGTGTAAATTTGTTTATTTGGGGTATTTTAATTCAAGTTCATATGTCTATGTTGTATTATTATTATTTAATATGAATTTGATCAATGATAGATTATTATTATTATTCGACAAGTATTTACACAATATAAATTTTTCATATTTGAGGTACTTTCATTGGAATATATATCTATGTTGTATTATTAGTATTTAATATGAATTTGATCGATGGTGAATTATTATCGTCCAGCAAATATTTACAGAATATATCGGAAAAGTTTTAAATGGACTTCAGATCAAGCAATCCTAGGGTTAACGTACAATAATTATTAATTCATTATTTCTCTCAAATCTCGGGGAATAATTTTTATAAACCCTCGCTGTGTGTTTCAGGTCGTTATCTTACACGAATACAAAATTCCAACCATTAATCATTCCCTTGATAGTCCAGGTCGATTATCACGTTTTGCATGAGACCAGCAGGTGTTCTAATACTTATGAACGGGTTTGTACATCTATTTTCCACTCGTTGTAATTCAACTACATCATTCGTTATAAACGAATAAATTAAGCTTATTAAATATCCCCGCATGAAAATTCAAAATTGCATTTTACCATAAAAATATCCATTTTGAAGCACACGTCGATCAGATGTCTTTAATTCTTCGTGTCGATTTTTCTGCAGTGCTATCTGCAATACGCGACAAAATGATAGCAATAGCCCTGTAATCTTGTGTTTCTTGGGACTTTTATGCAATGTATGCAAATAAGTACGTACCATATAAAGTATCCCTTCCTTAATAATACAGAAGAGGATTAACCACAGTTTGTATTTTTTTTACAGATTTGACCTGTTTATGTGAAAGATGCGTGCAACAAAATGATAGCACAGACACGAAACAGCAGATCGTTCATGTTTCGTTACCTGGGAATGGTAAGTTGTCTCAGATATTTTCTCCTCTTGAATTCCAATCTGCATGCAAAATTTATCTACCTGTATTGGGTTTGGAAAATGAGTAAATAAAAAATATCGATTAATTTTCAAATCTAGTAATTCTTTTAATTTAATAATCTCGAAATCTAGTTATTTTTCTTTATTTTTCTCCGCATTAATTAATTTTATTTAATATAATTTTCTATCGTATAGTGCTAACTTTCCCTTATAAAATCAAATTTTATTTACCATTGTATATCGATTTGAAGTTACTCTAGAAATATTGAAATTTATAGGTGTGCTATAATTTATTATTGCATTAATTGGGTTTGAAAATGAAAATTACGTATTTTCGTGTATTGGATTCAAATTTATATTATATTGTAGTTTATTAGACTTATATTATTGGATTTATATTTTATTTTTGAAAATACTCCAAGAATAGTAACTTTTCCCCGAAGTGAATAGTACTAGGTTTTTCCTATAAAATAAATTATACATTGTAATCACAGGATTCTTTGTTCTCGACATACACAGCTGTAAAGATAATTAGGAAACACAGAAAACCATAGGGTGCCCCATTATTTTGTCCCCCAAACACCCTGTATGATTAATAATAAAAATAAAAATATTTTTAGTAGGATATAATTAAAAAATTGTAGTAATTTACTAAGCTAATGAATATAAATAACTGAGAAAACTTGCAGAGAAAAACAAATTTTAATTATTAGACAATAATTAGAATTTATTTAGAAATAATAATTTAAAAACTAATTAATGCATAGAAATTCAAGTTAATCTTCTATATTATTAAATACGAAATACTTTCTACGTATACAATGACAAATTTTCCTGTATTACAATACTCCCAAGAGACTCTGAAAATCACACTGTGTGCTATAACTAACAAAATATAATTCAAAAATTGCCCCAGATTGCTCAACCAAAAAGAGCAAAAACAACCTGATAAACTAATAAATATAAACCGAAAAAAGCAGGAAACGCGAAAAAAAGCATAAACTGCGGTTAAATCCTCTTCTGTATCATCAAGGATAGAATCCTGTGTGCGAATACGTATATAGAATCAGTCTGAAGAAAATTACAGAGTATCCTATCACTGTAATTATTAACCTCTCAGACTCCTCTATCCTAACCTCCAATTGCGAAGAAGCACAGTGGAAAGCGAAACAAAGACTGCATTCGTTGTTCCCTGCCGTGGAAAAGGTACGCCTATTTGCATCGGTTTCCCCGGGTTCGAGCACGCAGCGGCGGTTTCTGCATACGTTTTCAGATTCAACGATCATTTCTGCGCACACCGGTGAAAAGTAAATTCTTGCAGCCGGTCCGTACACAACTCGATACAGTATATCGCGGGCGGCGGATACGGCGAGACGCTGGTGCGTGAAGCGAGCAGCGCTGCGATGCGCATGCGCGCCGGTCCGCGCAGGCGTATAGGTGGCCGACGTTCTCGTTGCCGGTGTCAAGGGATTATTGCTCGAACTCACGAGCACGTCGGGTCACTGTACACTTCATAGATATAGCCTCATTCACAAGAGGCCGCTCACTTGTTAGTGGCTTTGTTCGAGAAATTGTGGCCAGTACGTGCGCGTTTGCAGTTGCGCCCCGTGGTAATAGCCTAACGATATTTCGTCGTGCAAAAGGAAAGGATGCTCCCTTGCTGCGCTAGGCATCCGCCAACCGTCTTCCAGGGATCCCGCTATGGAAATTAACTGCGGCATTGTATTATACAAATTCACTTTTTGTTTACCTTCGCATTCTTCGCGTTCGAAAGAATCTTTGGCGCGCGTCGTTGGTACACGTGTTAAGGCGCTGCCATAGTTTCTCTGCTATAATAACGCCGTGGCGTGTTGTCCATGGGACTGAATGAACTGGATTACATAATCGCTTATTTTAAGGACGAACGTACAATGGCCGGTGAGGAAGCCCGCAGTTGAAGAAATGGAGGGAGGAAAATTAAAAAATAAATGTGATAGAAGAAAATTTTTAATCAAAAATTTTTAAATGATTATTTAGGCTGTGGTATAGTTAATGTTAAGTTGGAATAGTAAATCTGATTCATGCAATAGGCGGTAAAGGAAAAATTAAGGATATTATATAATTTCCAATTTTGTTTCAACTAAGTGGAATATACAGGGTGGCCAATTTGACGTGACATTTATGTTGTACATTTTCTGAAACAACTGTATCCATTATGATTCCCTTAATTAACAATTCTAACAAATATATCGAAAAGATATAACTATATTAAACTATACTGAAACTCCTAACGCTATTTATTCGATTTGTCATTTTGACATATGGATCTTTTTCCTGAGAAAGTCCTCAATTGATTATATATATATTTGTAGAAAAATTACGAGACCTATTGACCCAAGCAATAACAATGAACGCGAAATTTGTAACAGAAATTTAAAATACAGTGATTTTGACTATAGTAGGTTTGGTATTAAAGGTTTTGCGTCTAAGTAATAAAATGGAGCTTGAAGGTGTGGTAGACTGCGGGAATTTTGTACAGGTTGAATTATTTTGTAGGAATTATTTTCTTTGGACAGTTGCTTTCTTGGCTCAGAGGTAGGCCTAACTTTAAACTGGTTGGTAACTTGCAGGCTTTTAACCTATGAACTCCGTGATATAGATACGCTGTGTTTGTAAATTAAGTTACTAGCGTTCTGCAAAAATGCCAACGAACTTCTAGACGAGAATATATGCCAGTTTATAAAATTCGTAATTAGGGGAAATTATGGTGTATATACTCCTCTTCGATGCTTTTTCCTCTTTATAGTCGATGTGTAACGATTTGTGTGCTCTCATTTGTTCCTAACTATTGCAATAGCTCAGGGTTGATATATCAGTTTTCCATTTTTAACATAATTTAAACACATGTAACGATGACTTTTATTTATGGAAAATAATTTCTTTTCTCTTTCACATAAAGCTATATATACTTCATAATAAAATAAAATAAAAGAACATGATATTATCTTCAGTTTTAAGAGGAATAGGTTAATTTTAATAGATACTTCAAAAATCGCATATTTTTTAAGGATTTTTTGGAAAGTATCCAGAAAATTTATAAGATAGTATGGAGGTTAAGATTTGTTTCAAGTATAACATATTAAATACAAAATGTGTTCTCAATATATATTATATTATTAATTTTTTATTTCATTTGTGTGGATAGATTTTGTAGAATATTAGTTAGAAATTTTTAATTAAATATTTAAGAAATAAAAACTGTTATTCAGATGAAAATTCATTAATTCATTAATTCTTTCCTTAATTTATTTAATACCTTTTATTAAAATTAAGTATATCTCAAAACTGAAACGTTTTCAAAATTTTATTTTTCATAGTGTATTTATCAAACAAAAAATTTCACGATATTCTAATTACTTTAATGTTAGTCACTATCATGTTTAAATTTCTTAGTACAAATTAACAAAATATAAAACCAAAAGCATATAAATTAGAGATATTAAAAATTAATATGAACATTTTTAATCTACGATTTCTGAACAATAATACTATAATAAGAACCTTCAGCTCATCCTAATTAGTCCAACGTTAGTTACTATCATCCTTACGTGTATCAACGCAAATTAACAAAACCGAAAACGAAAAATTAAAAATACCAGAAATCAATATACGCGCGAACTTTTTTAACCTATGACTTCCGCGATAATGACACGATATTTTATCGACACGTTACGACCCCTTCGTGACACTTTCTTCCACAATCGCGTTCTACGCTTTCTCGCTTAATTTCACACACAATCTCGAATAATAAAATTTCCTCCCGCGTTATTGCGCAATACCGCACGATATCCGTCGGCCTGGCAGTGAGCGCGCACGGGAAAAAGGAAACGCGCGATTTGCCTCAACGAATAAATTACCCGCTCGCGCGTAACCGTGAAAGCCGATCGTGCATTGGACTTTTCGAAAAGGTGGAAACGATAGGCGAGTGACACCGGGAAAAATGACATGGCGAAATCACCGGGACGGATTATCTAATTCCATCTTATCTCGGGCCTTTACTTTCAGTCACGACTGGTTCCGCGGGTTTCGCAGACGCCGCGTACAAGCCGCGTCAACCTCGGTAATTATCTTGACACAGTTTAGCTGCGCGCGCAGCCGGTCCACGGGCACCTCCCCCTCCCAATCGACTCTGCGTCCGCGCTATGCGCGCGCCGCCAAATTGCTATCCTTTGCGCAGCTGCGTCTGTTGAGTGAAAAGTGACGCGGCTGAAAAGGGGAGCGCGTAATTGTAGGATTTTAAACGCGGGGAAATTGAACGCGCGCAGGGAATCATGTAAGTAATATTAATAGGTCAATTACAGTGAAATCTTGGAATGGCAGGGTGAATCGATTACGCGTCATACATGATTTCGTAACGGGTTTCGGTTTTGTTTTGCGTGCATTGGAAATGTCAGTGGAAATGTCAGTGCATTGTAATCGGCTGATTACTGTTATTTTATGCTATTATAGCGTATTATTTTATGATATTATTCTGTATTATTGCCATTACGGATTGTAATAGCAGATGCATAGGCAGGTGTAAATTTATGATTTCTGGGGAAATGTCGTTTATTTATAGATTGACGTTAGGTTAGATTTAGTAAATAGTTTAGGAACTTTTGTTATAACGTGATTCGACTGAAAGACAAAAGTGTTTACGTAACTGAATTTTGATATAATACTTTGGTATAATGCTTGAGATAAAATGAAATGAAACGAATATTATTTGTTTATAAATAATATCGTTTATGGAATATAAAATTGAAGATAGGTCAAATATTGTTCAAATCTCCTTTTAGATAAAATTAAAAAAGACAAATTTATAATGATCGATTTTATAACATAGTTTTGTGTAAAATTTCTTGCATATTCTTCCTTTTCAGTTTTTTAATTATGTCATATCTTTTTCAATTATCAACACTACTTGTTCCTGTTTTATAACGATAATATTATCTAATTAGTATATAATAGAATATAACGATTGTTCATATAATAGGGGTTTTACTGTATTTACTGTTTTAAAAATTGGATAATACACGTATTTAAATTTGAATGAAATTTGATTATTTTCATTATTGTACTACAGTTATTTGTTACTATATTATAGTAATCAAATGATATCATGGTATCGATATAATCTTAATTTAAAAAAGTATTGGGAACTTTCTAAAATATTAGTGTATTAATTATTCTAATACATTTTAATGTTTATACTCGGAATATTTAAAGAAATTACAAAACTTCGCGGTACAATAAACACATAAACTTATCTTAATTTAAACTTTTCACGAGTATGGTCGTACATTCACAATAATTTGTGAAAACAATATTATGCAAACATTATGATACATGTAGTAAGAAGAAAATTCCAAGATTATATCAGGTGAATTAGATAATAATTCAACAATATATATAACATTTACGAAAAACATGTATTAGAGATATGAGCCGTGGTGGCGCTAGTGAGTTAAGTGCAAAACGTTTTAAGGCTTTCAAAATCATCCTCGATGAAATCTAAGTACATATGTATGAAAATATGTATATGTGCATATGTGTATATATGAAAAATATTAATCCAAAATATTAAAACAAAAGAAGAATACAGTCACAACTATTCCTGAAAAAGAAACGAACAAATTACTGAAATACTTAAAATTATTTTTCCAATTATATTTCGAGTCTGATGCTATCTCTAGGGACGAAAAGCATTTTCAGTATGAAACAGGTATGCAAGGTTTAATTGCAGACCAAATTAAAGAGCCTGTCAAGAATTACGATAAAGAATTTTTCTATAGATCACGATAAGCTCGAAATGCTCGATAGCGTAGTAATTCTCACTAGATATGGTTCTCCAATTTAGTCACATAGGTGAAACCAGATTTCGTTCTATCAAGTAGAACGAGATTTTCATCTACGCCACAACACGCAATAATTGACTCGGGTTCGCTTATTTGTTAACTGCAAACTATTACACTTTATCCATTCGCGAGATATGCATGCAACGTGTTCGCAAATTGCAACAGAACTTGGTTACGTAATGCAAAAGTTAGAGAATGACCGCGCGAAAATTTATTGTCATACGTTACAAGACATTAAGTGAATTTCGCTTTGCATTAATTAAATCTTATAAACGTTTCGTACTATGAACCCCCATTATAATTTAATCGAAAAATTAATCGGCTCTTGTATATGAATTTTAATTGAAAATTTGTGTTCAAGCTGTTGAGAATATTAATTGTAAGATTGATTTTTTTATTACCACTTTTTCACGTTACATAAATATTTTATCGTACTCCGTTTGAGAGTACAGCATTCAAGTTATTAAGCATAATTCTTTCTTGCATGCTGGAGAAGGCAAAGTTGGCAATTTCGAAATTTTAATAACATTAGAGGTAATATGTTGCATAAAAAGTTCATTAAATTAATCTCAGATGGAACAAGAAATAATGGGCATTACAAAAATTATGGAAATTATACAAGATACAAATAATTATTTTGAATCGCATTTAAAAAATATTTACGTGACTATATTCATTTACCAAGAAACGAAGAGAAATTTAAGGACAATTATTTTATTTTATTTATCATAATCTCCTATATTTCTTCTATTTTTAATTTTCATATTAACATTTTATTTGAATATCATTTATCGAAGAATCTAATTACTTAAAATTTAAAATTCCTTCGCTTTTCAAGAAAATATTTTATCCAATCCACTTATTAAAATTGCTCTTTAAAAATTTCCTCTTTTCATTCCCGTGAAACAAGAAGAAATGCCTAAAAATGAGACCATCTATACTCCAGAGGGGACTTTGGCTCCCCAGCTACGAAAATTAAAAAGAAATTAATACCCGATATTAAATTTAAAATAACGCGAGGACAGATTCTGTCGGTGATCCCCTTCTCCCGGTGAGAAGCATCGTCGAATAACAACTTAAAACAGAATTTTCGAGTCGCTATTTGTGGATTTGGTTTTATTAGGGCGAATGCAAGTGTGTGAGGTGGAGTAATGGCACGAATGTAGATATGTATGTTTTTAGAAGTGCGAGTGAAAGATCTAGAATGCGTGGTATTGTGTAGTTTCTGAAGGTGGAGGACGAGAGGTTTTTTAGTGAAAAGAGCACTACGTTTTCTTAGCGAGACTTTATTATATGCGGGGGACCAGATGTGGAAAACGGAAAGCTAGCTTTTCGGGAAATACCCGTGTCGTTGAAGAGTCGTAAGCGAACTGAACACTTTTTCGCTGTTCGTTAGACGTCGAAGTGGTCCGCGAGTCATGGGGCCCTGGTCGTAAAGGCATAAACCAGGCCCCCATTGCCCCGGAATCCTCGATGTCGCGAAGGAGTCGAAAATATATACAAGGAACTTTCGCTTTCCGCATCTGGGATGTGTCCCTACATTGCTATGGATCAGAGTCAGTATGTTATAAGGAAGTTCAGTTTGTTACAAAAGCGTGAGAGTGGACAATTATGATATAATGCGTGTGCAAATTATAATTTTATAATAAATACACGATTGTTATAGAACAAACTCACACTATTTTTCTGTACCAGAGGAAAACTCATCATGCAAAAGATTCCGAACCCTTATTACGCGATCCACGCCCAGGAAGCCAGGAACCCGTTACACCAGGACAGAAGCGTGCTAATCAGGCTCCGTCTGCAGATCAATTTGAAAGGAGCATCCGCTTTTAATCTTGCTCTCATTCGAGCAGCGAAATGATCAAAGTGTAACCGTCCCGTCGGCAGATCAAGCCGATTCTTTCAAAAGGTTTCCCTCATGGACGGAACTGGTGGCCGGATGTAGCGAACGCCCCCTTGCTAGCTGCGACTTCCTCTTTAACCAGGGGCGAGGCTGCGCGCGAACAAAGGGCGACAGGTTGAGCAGGTAGAGGGCCAGTTCGTTCTCGGCTGGTAGCATGCCTACGAAGCAGCTAGATCGCGTTTGGATCCAGGTATATACCTGACCAGATACGTATCCACTGTTCCGCCGTTTCGACGAGTGGCCCCCTTTTCAATGGCGGATGTAAGACGAGAAGAGCGCGCAAAAATGAAGTGGGCGTGCATGAAAATATCGTTGAGGGCCTGCTGCTGCGAGGAGAGAGCTCGCTGTTTAATATTCCAGAGGTGGAGAACTTTTTATGGCCAGCTGAGTGACGGTTGAACAGATTTCGCATCTCCTCGCGTCACACGGGGACACAATGTCCACGATTGCATGAGAAAAATTTGCTACAAGGTTATTAACGACCATGCGATAATATCTACGCTGTAACGCTATTAAATCTTGTTCCCACCTCGGGGCCTGCTTTCGTTTCGGTTTCAAAGAGGAAACGCTGGATCGATACTTCGTATTACGCATAACGTGTCGAGATAATTCGTCTCACGTGCTTGTACGTGCAATAACCATCCGGCGATTACGTTGCGTAATAATGGGAATTGTATTAGAGCCACGCGTAACTTCCATTTGACAGCTCAATACCGGCCATTAAATTTCGTTATCGTCGATCGTTATCAAACGTGTCCGAAGAAGAAGACATTTATCGTTACGCGTTTCCGTTCAACACGTGCTAGCGAGATTTATGCGAGAAGGTGGGAACCTCGTTATCCGCCATCTTGAATCATCGGAATATGTATGATCTTTTTCATGCCGGTTTAAACTTCGGCATTCGACTTCAACCAAATTTCATTTGAATTATTTCGATCGAATTGAAATTCAGATCCGGTGTTTGGTATGATAATTTATTACGGTATTTGGAGGTTGGGTCATTTTCAGTTAAAAATTGAAGCACGAGGGTTATTTCAGCACACGTTATTGAGAATAATCTGTGACAAGTAACAAGAATATTTTAAATGAGCTTAAACTATGAGCTCCAATCTGGGAAAATTTAATTAAATTTTATTACATCTCGAAGAAAACAAATTTAGTGTTTGATTGATGTTTTATTTACTATATTTTATAGTAAAATATACTGGTATAGTAAATATAAATATAAATAATATAATAAAATATACTATATTATACTGGTGTTTTGAAGGTTGGAAGAGATTTTTAAAGAAATTTTATTATAAATAATACACGTCAAACCGTAAAAGAAATAGAGATAGAAAAGCTTGGAAAAATTCAACCAATTTGGTTAAAATTTTATTCAAATTGGAATAAATATTATATTATATTGGAAACATAAATTTTATATTTGCAGAATATACCTGCTTGGTAATTTTTAATATGAAAATGAAACACGTGGAACGTTTGTGGAGATGTTATTGAAAATAAACCACGGCAAACAGCAATGGAAATGGAACGAAAGTAAGCCAATCTACTGTTATTCGTCATTCGACTGAAATAAAAGGTAGCGAAAATGGACGTATGGGTTCCGCATGAGTTAAGCGACATACAGAAGTTTAGATGAATGGAGAAAGCAACGAAAGTTGTTTCGGAAAAATAAACAGGATCCATTTCTGAATCGTATCGTGATTTGTAGCTGAAAGTGGATGTTGCAGAGAATCGAAAACATTTGAAACTCGTCTGAAAATTGTTGCTTCAACGAAAAAATAATGCTGATTACTTGTTTGCCATCTACAGAACTCGATATTATTCCCTACATCCTGTGATTATTACAAAAACTTAGTATGAATAAATAAACAGATGTCATTTTTAACGAGCATATGTTTATAGGAACAAAAGAAACCATTGAAAAAGTTTTCTAATATTTGCAATAACGAAATTAACGAATATAAAAATTAGTCAATTATCTACTAATATAGTAATTAAAATCGCATAATGGAAATACATAATCGTATTTCTGATTGAATGATAAAAATAAAAAATTTGAAATCAGTCATCGTAGTCAGTTTTCATGATTAATTATACTTTATTTTTTAATAAATTAATTACAATTAAAATTTTGGGAGATGTTATTTTACATATATAAACTAACCTAATATATACATAGAACATTGTATAACGATACAATACATTTATATGACATTTGTGTATCGGCACAACTATGAATTAAAATGTAAAACATAATTGGTATAAATATTGTTTATTTAATTTATACATTATTACAACAAAATGTAATTTTTATTAGATTCGAATTTAATTAAGCAAAAAAATTGATCTTCCACGAAGTACGCATGAGCAAGAAAAAATTTAATGATAAAAGCAGTAATTTTAAAAACAAGTACGAAATTGTAATTTAACAGGGTAATTTCGAGAGAAAAGGTGATCTGGGTACCTAATTTTACCTTCCACGTTAATCGGTATCGATGGTATACTTTATGCGTGTATCTTCATTTCGCGTATAATTAGTCTATATATTTAGGACCTACTAAATTCGATCAAAAATTAAGCGAAATAAAGTTGCACGATCATGGATAAGAGGACGTCGGTACACTTTGTATGAAGCAGAATTTATATCCATAATCGAGTTAATGACATCGTTACGATACCATGTTTCCATGCTCAACGTGTTATTTCGTTAGTTATTCCACATAATGGCGTGATTGTTCCGTGTAGAATCGCGATATCTTGGCAATATTTCAACTTTGTATCCGGCTGACCGACGGTTAAATTGAAATCGCGTCTTTACGCGGCTGCTGCCGCGAGGATTTACATAGCTGCACCATGGGGCGAGATCACGCTGAGAAAATTACATCGAGGTTATTAATAAGCGGAATATCGAAAAAATCGTCGATTTTTAAACCTTCCTTCCGACTGTTTCCGCACAGGTGTACCGCGAGCGATAAATCCACCGGTGCCCACACCGTTGTAATAAATAATCCACAAAGGTGTTGAGTCAAACATTAATTTGAAACGGCCATGTAAAAGTTTCGCCCCGCAAATTGTCATCTATTACCTCTAATTGCAAGCTCCACAGGACCACTCTCGAATCGCTAAGCGTGTACCTGTTCACGATACACAGTCGGTTATTAATCTTTGTAATCGAATAATAATTATCGCATTACAAACATCTACGAAAGGCTAAAATCGATCATTAAAGGAATACACACGTACCTATGTACGTATACCGAACGTTCCCCGAGATACACGAACGATAGGTATACATAACCTCAACGTTGATATCTAGAAAATTCCGCAAGAGAAACTATTGAACAGCCAGACAAACTTCATATGCCAGTGGTGCATCTCCGTCGGTCGTTCATAATGCGAAATTGCGCGTTCGAGAAGCTAGAGATGAGGTTATTAAAAGAGGATAATATCGGCAGGCGGTGCAACGAAATCGAGTTTCATACAGCGGATGAAATTCGATGCGAAAACGTGCTCCGTGACAGAGACTAACTGCGATCCAATTACCACGGTATATGAGTAACTAAGAAGCGAATCTGCAAATTGATTTACCCGAGCACTCGTATCGCCGTAAACTACGTGCTTCGCGTTGCTTCTCTGTAAGTGGTGGGATCACCGGCAGGCCCTTCGGCGACTGCCCGTCAGATGTCGCGACCGTTCCTTGTCGCCTTGTCGCCTGTACCGTAGAACGACCACCGGACGACGAACGATTACACGTGCGAAAAGATCCCGACAAGGTTATTAAGAACGATAATATCAACGGTGTCACGCCATTTACATAGCTTGCCGATCACACCGCGTCGCCGATGTCGTACCCCGTAGTAACGAGCGAGAAACTGCACGCATGTACACACGGTGAGAATGCTTGACAAATCGTTACGTGCATTGTAATATTCCGGTGATTTGCTTTGGGAAAGCGTCGGCCATTGCCTCGCTGCCGTTAGACTCGATAAATCGTTCGCGCAGGCTTCTAGACGAGCGTGATTGTCGAAGTGTTGTGGAAAGTGTTGTGTGTTTCGAAGGTTCGCTTCGTCGACGGGAAGTATTCGAGAAATACGTTATTGCACAGATTTTGAGGATTTATCAACGTCGAAAAATCCTTTCAAACGACGTATCGCTGTAGCTTATTTCGATAGACGGTTTCGAGTGAAGGAGTGAATATTGCAGTGTGCTTTGAATGCCGAGTCGCCTTGTCGCCTGTACCGTAGAACGACCACCGGACGACGAACGATTACACGTGCGAAAAGATCCCGACAAGGTTATTAAGAACGATAATATCAACGGTGTCACGCCATTTACATAGCTTGCCGATCACACCGCGTCGCCGATGTCGTACCCCGTAGTAACGAGCGAGAAACTGCACGCATGTACACACGGTGAGAATGCTTGACAAATCGTTACGTGCATTGTAATATTCCGGTGATTTGCTTTGGGAAAGCGTCGGCCATTGCCTCGCTGCCGTTAGACTCGATAAATCGTTCGCGCAGGCTTCTAGACGAGCGTGATTGTCGAAGTGTTGTGGAAAGTGTTGTGTGTTTCGAAGGTTCGCTTCGTCGACGGGAAGTATTCGAGAAATACGTTATTGCACAGATTTTGAGGATTTATCAACGTCGAAAAATCCTTTCAAACGACGTATCGCTGTAGCTTATTTCGATAGACGGTTTCGAGTGAAGGAGTGAATATTGCAGTGTGCTTTAAATGCCGAGAGGTATATAATTTATAGCAGGCACGAGTCAACGTATGTAAACACTTTTTCGATCTTATTTTCGGAAGTATATAGTCATTTGGTACGTGCTTTTCGACTGTAGAATTTCATGGGTCGTTACATAACCTCTTGATCGATATTATCGATTCGCGAACGCTTCGTTTCGATAGAGGTTAGCTTTTCAACGAAATTTATTATACGTTCGTAATAATAGAATCTTTCGCAACGTATTTCGTATGTGGTTGTTAAAAGTAGTCGAATTTTTTTCGCAAAATTGATTGAGTTGAGAGTAAATATAATTTTTCATAGCTCTTGCTACTGCTGAGAAATGTTTAAACGAAATAAAATTTTACAATTTGATAGAAATAGAAAGTAGTCAAAGCAGAATGATTACTAATCGAAATCATGAACTTTCAGTAATAACAATTACCAACAAATGACTTTCTATTTCTTTTAATTTATTATCAATTATTTATTCCCCCCTCTCTCTCTCTCTCTCTCTCTCACTCACTCACTCACTCACTCACTCACTCACTCACTCACTCACTCACTCACTCACTCACTCACTCACTCACTCACTCACTCACTCACTCACTCACTCACTCACTCACTCACTCACTCACTCACTCACTCACTCACTCACTCACTCACTCACTCACTCACTCACTCACTCACTCACTCACTCACTCACTCACTCACTCACTCACTGGAACTCGATGGAAAGAAAAGGCTAAGAAATCGGAATCATTAGCAATTATCACACCACAAACGCAGTAGTCCAGTACGAGAAAGAACTTATCATTCAAAATAACCGTAATATCCGAAACGTCAGTGGCAAAGAAGAAAATGGTGCATGGTAAAATACGCGGCCGGGCAACTGTTCATTATGCAAATATATTGTATTTAATGTTTCCGTTTGGCGTACAAGTAATCAGCGGAAAGTTTTGAAGATTGATTGAGCGGGGAATGGTGTTGCATAAAATTTGGCGTTTCGCGAAGGGAACGGTCGGTCCGTTCTTTTTAATACGTGTCAAAAGAAGACGAGCCGTGTGTGATTAAACGCGTAACGGTTACACAGATTACTTACATTGTAAAAGCTCGCAGCTGCATATAAACAGAAATTAACGCGAAGCACGGAAGATAATATTCGGGGCGGAAAGAGGGCGAAATTTATTTCGTGCGCGAAACGACCTTTCGAAATTGCGCCATAAAGCGAAGCGGAAACCTTTGGAATATCTACATAATGACATGCGCAGCGTTTCGTACTTATGACGGGTCCGTGTATTAAGCGATTTTCAGCCGAAACGGAGTAACGTGTCCCCATGTGACCATTGGTTATTAACTTTTTTAAATTATTGAACCTACGTGATTGGAATACGCGCGGAACGGGTTCAAATATGTATTTTCATTTTCTTTTTCTTTTCTTTTTTTAGTTGTAGTTCTGTCATGTATTTTTCATTATGATTTTGTTTGACACCTGACTTCTTTTTTTGAGGTGGGGAGGGATACGATTTTTTTGAGAATGCGTGTTTTAGAAGTATAGGTTTCCAGTAAAATTTTTATTTAATGCGTATATGATGCGTTATCGTTGTTTTATTTAATTATATTTATTTATTTTGTATATGTGTATGTATTTATTTCATCGTATATTCCATTATGTGTATTAATAAATAATATATTATATATAAACTATATAATACTTAATATTAG
>NW_016912705.1:141480-147326 GCF_001483705.2 Eufriesea mexicana
AATATTAATATAATATTTATATAATATATATAAACTATATATTATATATTAACGAGAATATAATTATGTATAAAATATAATATATTATTTATATATATATAATAATAGTTGAACATATATTTATTTTGTTTATTCATTAAAGGAAATAGTTAAGAAAGAAACGTGCTCGTGTTTGTTTTACTTTAAGAATTTCCTAATTATATTGTACAATAAACTGTGTGTTAAAAGATATACCAGTTTTTGTGATTCATAAAATCTGTATTAAAAAATTACTTTTAATAAGCAAATTATTTTTTTATGAATCGTATTTGTATGTTCGGGAAAAAAATAAATAATTTTAGAGTTGATCAAGTAGGAAGAATATTTTATAAGCAAAAAATTCATATAAGGTTGCAAATTAATTTTGGAATAGAAGGTCTTGATCATTTCTTATGGTATTAATTAACAGATCTATGCTATGTATGAATATTTCTTTGTTTTTCTTTTTATGATTAGTAGAAGCATGTTGCTTTTTAACATAAAATTGAATCAGAGATATAAAACGTAATTTTTTGAATATTTCAGCAATAATTAATTTTATTTTCAGTTGAAAGGTAGAGACGTTTGAGGAAATTTGGGATATAAATTTGTAAATGTTTTTAAGTACTTTTAAATACACGATTTAACAGAATTATCTTTTATCGTATAAATTCGATAATTGGTTTTAGCAAAAAATAGAAAATCTCTTCAGATATGTTACAATGGATGTATCTTACTGTTTAACGTGCAGCTTTAATTTACATATGAAATGAGAACATCGAAGTGGTGGAAAAGTAGGTCGATATAAAATTTCATTTCAAATATTAAGCATATTTTAGTCGGCTAGTGGTTTTATACGATTACTTTTTATTATTCCCTCGGCAGATATGAAATCACGCAATTGGGAAATGTCTCACGGAATCAATAACCAAAGTACCTTGACATTTAAGTTATGTCAACGTTATTTTAATTCCACGATTATTTTCTGTCGACCATTGATAGATTTTTGCTATAATTTCTTGCTGAAGTAGTCGAAAAATTATTCGTCCATATCAATTTTCATTTTATTCTTGAAAAACGTACATTATATGTCATAACTCGTCATATAAAATGTGCAAATATTTTCCTAGGAATAAAAAAAAATAAAAATAGTAAAAACTTTGTTTAAATTATAATTTTTACTTAAAAGAAACGATTTAATTATTTATTTCGTGTTGCATTCATTTATATTACGATAAAATATATTTATTTTCTACAAAACAGTGAAGAATTGAATCGTTAGATTCAGTTTGTAGCTTTATCGCAATTAATTTTATAATTTATAATGTATTTAACACTAGGTTTACAGACGCTATCTGTATACGTATTTCTAAGGACACCTGTCAAATTGACAGGTAAAAGAAGCCAGTACCTTCTTTTTTTAACGATTAGTTTAATTTAAAAACAATTATATATTATATTAACAGTCTTAATATAAGTTAACTAAATCTGTTACCATCGTATAATTGCAGCAACCCTTCCGTCAAATTCACGGGTTCCGTAAATCTAGTGTTAAAGACCGAAGCTTGTAATATTTTAGAAGCAAATATAATTGACTTAGACCACTTTCATGATCACAGGCACATATTATATTTATATTATATTATTATTATCGAGTGTCACTTATTCAACCTCTTTCGCATTCGCATATATAAAACCAACACTCACAAAAATCACTAAAGCAATCTTCTAAAATTGGCACATTTTTTCCCTGAATTTAACTACGCATGAAAGCTAGAGGTTTTCCAAAGGATCGTTTGATTCGGATGAAAATTTGCATGATTAAAAGCAGCATTTTTTATTTCCTCGTTCCTCACAACCTTTTTTTAAATCGAAGTTTACATTCTCCAGAATCCCTCACTCTCTCTCTTTTTCTCGCTCTCTCTCTGACTCTCTCTCTCTCTCGTACTTCGACTGTTTGATACAGTAATACCTAAGAGGGATGACTGCAATTCTCTTCGCTTTCTATAGCGCTGCCAGAGAGCTTTTACATATTTGCACACGTGCATATAGATAGAACGTCCCTTTTCCAACAAAGAACCGTGCCTTTCAGATATCCTCCCTCTTCTCCATGCTTACTTGTCATCATCGTGCCAAGATACGCCACACGTGATGCATACTCACTTCTCTGAAAATCATTTCCGATGATGCCCAAATTTTTCCGACGTTCAGGTGTACGCGAATTCGCGCTGTAAAATATGGGGTTGCTTCGAAAAGATTTAATGTACAATTTTTCTCATACGTTCTTCCACGTGTCGGAATCTCTTGTTACCTTATTTTCATTCCCGTTTAATTATTGTCATTCGGTGTAGACTTTGTCGATGTCGAATTATCGACAAAAGTAACTAAATTTTGTCCATTTTTGTTTCATTGCAAATAAAGAACATGGAAAATCGGAAACTAACAGAAAATCAATTTCTATTTGAAATAAAAAGCGAAAAATAAACAAAGACAAGACTAAAAGTGTCCTATTTCAAGTAAAAAATAAAAAAAAATATAAAACTGTGAACACTCTATTTTATAGGAAAAAGAGAACAAAAGCAAAAGTATTTTATTTTAAATAAAACATATAAAAAAACAAAAATGAAACTAAAAATATTCTATTCGACATGAAAAGCATATAAAAATATAAAAACAAAGCTAAAAGCATCCAATTTTGCACAAAAACGTAGTAAAAAATAAGAAGAAAGCTAAGTATATTCTATTTTCCATGGAAAATACAGAAAAAGAAAAAGACAGAATTAAAAGTATTCTATTTCCCATAGAAAATACAGAAAAAGAAAAAGACAAAACTAAAAGTATTCTATTTCCCATAGAAGATACAGAAAAAGAAAAAGACAATTAAAAGTATTCTATTTCCCATAGAAATTACAGAAAAAGAAAAAGACAGAATTAGAAGTATTCTATTTCCCATAGAAAATATAGAAAAAGAAAAAGACATAACTAAAAGTATTCTGTTTGAAATAAAGAGCACAGAAACGGAATTGATCTGATTTTATTTCACTCCATCGACGCGAAAATAAAAATAAAAATAATACAGCGATGGATTACAGAATTTGAAAGAGAGCCAAACCCGGTCGATCCTTCAATTTCTCTCGTGTAGAAAATATTTCTTACCATTGAACCGTCACGGCAAGGACACGTGTAATTAGTTGTGTTACGTGTTAATTAACGCTGCCTCGGAATAAGAGGACCAAAATGGACGCGTTCCACGGCCTTGGCGCAGTAAGGGTTCGCATCACTGTCTTTCGAATATCGTTGGCGTTGACAGATTCATTCGGCTGAATTGGAACGAAATCGATCGAAAGCCGGTCAGGCAATTACACATTCATCTATTCATTAGAACGTGCAAGGCCGTTCCAGGGCTACGAATAAATGGGCGTATAACAAATCAATTTATGTCGATTAAATTCGCTACTCTTCGCGAACTTTCCCAATGTCCAGATCGATCGATGGACGCGTTGCCCTGTCTCGGTTAAAATTGCCCCACGGTTTTCCCGCCGATTTATTAAGCGGTGCTCGAACTTTCATTTCTAGCTGGAAAGTTTCGCCACGCTCGGAGAAATGCTCGGTTATTTGTTAGACCATCGAGATAAACTGCAAGAAGTACTTCTGCGCTTGATCATTCGTACTTGCTATGGACAGAGCGATTTAGTACATTCGGGGTGTGAGTCCAAGTGTTGCAATTAGATGTAATTAATGGACCTAAACACGTTATTAGAAATGGGACTCGAAATGCATGATTTGGAATACTGGAGATTATTATTCCAGCAGAATACTGGGAGATTAGTATGAGTATGCCTCCTAGTGCGTGACAGTATAATGCGTGATAAAATGGTAGTATATGGTATGAGTTGTCAGTAATTGTTTCCAGTAACTTTAGTTTCTCTAGTAGGTTTAAAGTGGTAATCATGATAAAACGAAAATTGTACCATTATTGGTGAAATTTGATTTTACCGAGGAAGATTGGTATACCGTATGATCAGATTCTGCGCTTGATCATTCGTACTTGCTATGGACAGAGCGATTTAGTACATTCGAGGTGTGAGTCCAAGTGTTGCAATTCGTTGCAATTAATTTGACCCGAATACGCTATTAGAAATGCATGATTTGGAATACTGGAGATTATTATTCCAGCAGAATACTGAGAGATTAGTATGAGTATGCCTCCTAGTGCATGACAGTATAATGCGTGATAAAATGGTAGTATATGGTATGAGTTGTCAATAATTGTTTTCAGTAACTTTAGTTTCTCGAGTAGGTTCAAGGTAGTAATCATGGTAAAACGAAAATTGCACCATTATTAGTCAAATACTGTTGATAAAAATATTTGAAAACGTTGTTATCTTTGAAATATTTTTGTGGGTGTAACGAAAATTATTCTTTTCTTATTTATTTTCTAAATTTACTTTCTTATTCGCTTATTTATATTCTAAATTTACTTTTTCATTTACGTATTTATTTATTTTTCAAATTTTATTTTTTATTTATTTATTTTATAAACTCTATTTCTATATTTCATTATTTATATAAGAAATCTTCTATAAATAAAAATTTAAATATTATAGTTTAAATATTATAGACTTTACTATCAAGCAGAACTATTTGTATAGTAAATTACCATAATAGTAAATTAGTTATTATTGGTAAGTAGTACCAGAATAGTAAATCATCAGAATACAAGAATCGTTCATTCACCAAATGGATTAACTCCAAAAAATAAATAAACAAATAAAAATTTATTTTAAATATGAGGAGAGAATCAAGTAAGAAATAAAAAAATATAAAAAAAATGGAGTTTTTCATTTTTATCTGTGAATGGCTCTTATAACATTTTATTCGACTAATTGATACGAATTGTTGATTGTATACCATTTAACGCAGCAATAATCTTTTTTTTCTTTTATTCAACACTTTTGTTTCAAGTTCTCGAGAAGATTACCTCCATTACTTTGGTTAATTTTCTTCCTACATATCAATTCCGAAACGTAACAATCGCAATTACCTTTTTATTAATACAGTGTACCGGTGATAAGTTACCCTTCTTAATTCGGAATCAGTTCAGGAATTCAGTTTCGCGTAAAAATGGAAAACCGAGATTCTAAATTTACCAGTGCCGTATGTAGAAGACAGGTAACCGTTTGGTGCTGCTTCTATAATTTATACTTGTAATAATTAATACTTAGCGGTAACGTGTACCGCGCTTGTGATACGATTTGCTGTATCTCAGTATCAAATACCGAGGAGCTTGAAATTTAAAATACTGATTTTGCTAACTGCCATAACGGTACGTTTATTCGGTATGAAAAATATAGAATTTCACAGTTACAGAATAGCCTAGCGGTCACAAGAACTCGTAGGATTTATGAGAGTTGCAATTAAACTTATTGTAATTAAATTTAGAAAATAACGTTTAATCAGAGATATAAACGGTATATTATGAGAGTCAGTGGCAAGCAGATTGTGATAATCAAGAGTATAGTAATTCGTTTATTTAGAGTTACAGCCGGGTTGAACTTGGGCAGAATAAAGTTGGAGAAATGGGGAAATTATGCTGAAGTGTGTAATGGAACTCAGGGTATTAATATCTGCAGATAATTTTTCCTTCCTCAATTCTAATCTTTCATGTACATTTTTATGCATTTTTTAATAAATTTTAGAAAATGTTAGAGCGCTATTAGTATCTTAAAGTAATTTATCTATCACTGATATACTGATTATGTATGTGTATGTGTGTGTGTGTGTGTGTGTGTGTGTGTGTGTGTGTGTGTGTGGTGTGTGTGTGTGTG
>NW_016912705.1:147549-171244 GCF_001483705.2 Eufriesea mexicana
CGTGCGTGCGTGCGTGCGTGCGTGCGTGCGTGCGTGCGTGTGTGTGTGTGTGTGTGTGTGTGTGTGTGTGTATATATAAAGAGAGAGGGGGTGTAATTTATAGTGCCATTAATAGAATTTGTAGTATTTTAAAAAACAGTACTTACTGTAAATTTATATCAATAACTTTTTAATAATATTTTTCATAAATTTAAAAAAATGTTAAAGCACCATTGGTATTTTAAAGTAATCTATATATCACTGATGTATGTGTATGTGTATATATATATAAAGAAACAGGGAGTGTAATTTATAATGTTATTAGTAGAATTTATAGTATTTTAAAAAATAGTATTTATTATAAATTTATATCAATAACTTTAATTATTTATTGTTTTAATATTTGACTAATATTTAAAATTCCAGGCTACTGTGCAATAATAATAATAATGAACATTATTGTACAAAAGAAGACTGGTTATTAAATATACTATATTTCACGCGATTATTATGTATTCATTATGCTACCATAAATTTATCAAAAATGATGAAAGCAGTAATTTCTTAAAAATGTACAAAAGTATATTACAAGATGTAAGAAGTAATTCGAATAATTTTTATAAATTATTGCAATTTATAGTATCGTAATACACATAATATTAGAATTTAAAGAAACATAATTTTTATTCAACACGGGAACTGACAATTTTGCATTTTTATTAAAAATTTACATGAATATTCTTTTATCGTTGAATAGTGTCCAGATTTTACTATTATTCAGAATTTCAGATTATTGTATAACAAGATTGAATATTGTTACACATGAGAGGATCTCTCATATTACACAACATATACTTTACATATTACATAAAGTATCCCATATCTATCTCAAGTACCACAACCACAATCATAATTGCGACACGTTTATCATAAGCAAATTCGCAGAAACGCAAATAGGTATTACAGAACAAAAGAATGAATTTAAAAGCCTTAAATGAAGCACGAGTCGACGGATAAAGAAGATCGAAATGAAATTCCATTGAACTAACTGTTAGTATAAAAATCAGCAGAGATAACACTCCACCCAGTCAGACCCATAGATCATGCTCAGCAAACCAAGACATTCCTCCTGCTGGAAACATAAATACCGACCGGGCTCTGCATTAAAGAACGCTGATTAAAGAATAATCACCGTCGTAATCTCGAAATCTAGTCGTTATTATCCTCATAAATATTCAACAACGAAAAATCAACACTGGAACAAGCAACACTGTCGCGAAATGCAAACCTGTAACGTCAAACGAGTTTGCCAAAGACATAATAATCGATCCCTCTGACGATCATTACTCGTCATTTTCAGGAATTTTCAGATGGTGAAATGCAATAACCATACGTTTCAAAGATATCAGTCGTTCACTGCACAAATCGATTAACTCCACTTTTTAAAAAATCTTAAATTTAAGTGTCAAAGCACTTGGTATAGTCAGCTTTTTATATTTATAATAACTTTCCCTGATAATTAAGATTAACACCATTAAACGACAAAAATTTTTGGCCACTGAATAATAAATAATTTATTTCAGAGCTCACTTTGATTAACTCCGTACTCTAATGCAAATCGTTGCAATAATGCAACTGGAATGCACCAGCAAGCCACGAATGATAACGGTGAATTTTTCAGTGCCGTCTTATCAGAATTTAAGTAAAATTTAGTAAAATTTAAATTTATTACTTTTTTCACTTGCCAAATCGATTAACTCTTCCAATAACATAAAAATGGTAACATTACTAACGATTACCTTTTGGCTATTTTTGCTTATTAATTTTATATACCGTTCGATGAAAGTTACATTTGTATTTATGCATTCTGCGATATTTATTTCGATTTAAATTATAAACGAAATTTTAAAAAACAATATACATTATTTCGTTGCATTTCTCCACTTTTTGTTTTATGCAGTTAATCAATTCGTGCAGTGAACGGCTCATTTGTCAAACACATATTTTTCGCACTTGAAGCAGATTTTTCTTCTTTTTCTTTGAATTTAGTTCCACATCGATAGTATAGTCATCAGAGACAGACTTCATTTTAGATTTGATGATTCAGTTGGGTCTCTTTTAAATTTGTATTTCGTATCTTCTGCACGCATGCAAGCATTTCTGGGTAATCTTTGAGTGTCCAGGTCTCACAAGGAGAGTGCAAGACCTTTGGGTCGTAGATTTAGTTGAAACTTTGCAGGTTTGTAGATTTAGTCATCCGTCTCTGTTCATGTTCCAGGAAGCATATGTTGACAGAAATTGTGCACAATATCGAAACAAATTTTTCTAATCTTCTTTCCCCTGTAATATCTTCTTTTTCCACATTTTTCCCACACGTGAAACGCATTTTCTGTGATGCTAGAGTCCTCGATACTTGCGAGATGTTTATATTCGTGTCTTAGTATTTCCCATCTCCTGTATTCATGGAATAGGTGCTTCTTTAATAGTGATTGCCTGTAGTAATCGCATACTGGTTGTCCCGAATTCTTCAGCAAGCATTCCTGGGTAATCTTCGAGTGTCCAGGTCTCAGTCTCGCGATGACTATCCTGTCTCCTCTGCTCATGTTCCGGGAAGCATATGTAGACAGAAATTTTGCACAATATCGAAACAGATTTTTGTAATCCTCTATTGCAGTATCTTATCTCTCCATATTTTTCCATGATGCACGATGCTCAAACTAAATTTATTAATTTTTCTTGCATATATTCTGTGGTAATGGTTAACATAGATTTTGAATATATGTGTGTTGATATAACAAAGGAGCGATGTCTGTAAGAAAGGGATGAGTGGGACAGATATGCATGGGATGCCAATATCTAATGGATTCAGGTTATCGTGATAAATGAGTATGCGTGCAATGATTGAGGTGTGTATGAATTGTGTATATTCATGTAATCTATGAAAGTAGAAAGAACAAACCAGAGAGATTGGGCATAGGTCAGTTGTAATTGAATCGTAATAGTGAAAATAGGCGTGGGCGTGTGATTGCGAGAAGTTTGTCACCTGACTCTCGCCCTCACGATGACGAGAATTTTATTTTGCTTGTATGGATATCTTACACATCGATTTGCATTCACTTGTCACGTTTACGACAATCTGCATTTGTTATACACCGAAAATAAAACGTATACGATGGTTCAGAAACAATCGAAGCAAGAATCACTCTCGAGCAGTGTATTCCTTAGTTAGTACCTCTTTCGCAGGTTTACGCTCTTCGTTGAACAATATAATAAGTCTTATTATTCTGTAACTTTTTATCCATATAATACGAGTGAAGTTTTTAACGAGTATATTGCTGACCCTCTATCAGATTATTCGATACATTCGGAAGATTCTGACATACGAGTCGAGGACAGCGATAGCGATTTGGGTCCAAGGAGAATATCAAGAGCTGTTCTATTAAAATATTCGAGTGATTCCGATGATTCTAGTAATAGCGAAATGTCCACAGAATGACGAATATGCAATGAAAGTATGGTATTTTAAGAAAATGTATAAGTTTGAAATATTTTCTTTAGCTACTCGTTGTTCGGAAACAAGCGAACGAGGTCGGTGCTCAAGCTTTAAATGTCTCATATGCCGCTGGCGCTTAATGTGTTAATATTTGTGCTTCATCATTTTTGTAATTAAATAAGGAATTGTTCTTATCGTTATTGATATTTCATCCACCACTAACATATATTCTTGTTCTTTCTGCCGCGTATCTTGAAAATCGCCAGCAAGCTCTCAGCCAGAGATATCCTCCTTTACCTGTCCCGCCGTTTTGAAACGTTCTGTACACCTACGTATGTAGAAACGTAGGCTGTGCCTAACGTACTTATACGAACCGGACAACCTTGCCCGCGAAGTATCATTTCCACGAATACCAACGTATCCATATGCCCACAGGCTACATATTGGTGAACAAAATAAAGGGAGCGAAGAAGAGGTATACCGCCTTTGCGTGATATTTTGCACGAGCGTTCGCGCTACCAGCCATCGATGAGTAATCGAAGTTTCTGAAACTCGCCTCTTGCACCAGGCTGTCACCGGTACGCCATTTTGATTTATCTACTGTCACTGGGACCGTCACCTGGAGAACTATGCTACCCGTGTAGCTAACGACGTTCGCCATTTGTCTAATTTCCCCAAGAGGAATTACAGCGACCAGTGAAACCGAATCTATATCGCGTTCATCTTTGAACAGCTGTAACTTTGCGATAACAAATCGTACAATAATAGTTGTGGAGTCTATATATCGGGCAAAGCTTGCACTTTCACACAGGTGCCCCTTAATAAAATTTGAATCTTAAAATTTGGAAGCAATTTAGCAATTAAAAATTTTGAATTTTGAATTTAGTTTAATTCTTTCTTTATTTCGTTTTGGCACTGATTTAAAATTTGGTGTTGTAGATATTCATAATAATTTGTTTTAGTTTTGAGATAGCCTTTCCAGGTAACGAAATTCTTTGTTGACGCTTTAAATTTTTAATAAGGAAGAATTTTAAGATAGAATCTTATATGAAGTCAGAATTAGCTTAAAATTAGTATTACAAGATAGCAGTATCAATTTCTTTTGTTTTTTCTTTTTTTTTTTTTTTTTTTTGATTGAGTTTTAACTGGAAGCTGTTTTGTGAAATAGTAAGATGTTTTAGTTCCTATAAAAGAGGTGTTTAAAAATTTTGGTGTATAACCACGTTTCTATCGAAAGTTTAAAATTAGTCTTACAGATATTATTAGTAATTTCCTTTGGTTCGATTAGGTTTTGACTAAAAGTTGTTCTAAGGTAACAAAATCTTCTGAAAGATTTTCTTTTAAATTTTTAGTTTCCGTGGAAACCAAATTTTCGAAATTTTCCGTGTATTCCAAGTTATTAATCTACCAAATTTCTATTTAAATAAAACTCACAATTAAATATTAATATTACAAATATCGATAAAAATTTCCTTTATTTTCACTAATTTTTGGCCAAAGTGTTTTTCGAAGTAACGAAATTCCTAGCTGGCTCTATTTTAAATCTTCAGCTTATGTAAAACCTTTATTCCATTTTATTTATTCAAATAAAAATCGCAATTAAATATCAATATCATAGATATCGATAAAAATTTTCTTTATTTTCACTAATTTTTGGCCAAAGTGTTTTTCGAAGTAACGAAATTCCTAACCGGCTCTCTTTTAAATCTTCAGCTTATGTGAAACGTTTATTTCATTTGTTAGACAATAACGTGTGTAATTATATTTTTGTTGGAATAAAATACACGATCAATTTCCTGAAAGGCAGCTGTAGTATGTCTTCGATAATTGCAGAAATAAGAGATCTGGGAGCAGGCCTATCGATAGAGTTGGTAATGCTAAATATTCCGTTGTAACGATGAAGTATGGAAGACGAAATTGATATAATAGCAGATCCCCATTTAAATGAAACTTGCTTTGCTTTTTTGATCGACACGAGGAAGCCAATTGCACAACGATTAAAACTCGCTCAATTCACAGGAGCGAGAAATTGCCAAAGGGATTGCTCCTTTTGCTGTATGTAAACCTGTTTATCGAACAATGACCTACAATTGATATCTATGAGACGATAAATCAAGTAGTATAATTACACGCATGTTCTGCAGATGTTCTAAATCAATTTCCTCGAGAACAAAGCTTCTTTTCGTCAGATTCGATTATTTCGTTCTAGCCTTATTTCGCAGGTGCTTACCCACCTGTAACGAATATTGGATTGCCAGAAAAGTATCACGGTCCTAATTTCACAGCGTGTATGAGTTTACGTATTTATAAGCAAGTTTTACTGGGTGTAACCTTCCTTAATAAAGTCAGAAAATATAAAATTTTTACATTTAAAATATTGTAGGATACCAAAAGAAAGCGTGAATCGGCTATTGCCAACAAAAATAAATTGTAAACCGATCGATATCTTCTAGAAGCAAATGGAAAAGTTATTCTGTATAACAAAATTAAGTTGCTTGACTCCTCTACGGGGAGGTGAAGCGTAGGTTGAGGAAAGCATAAAAGGGTGGTCCTTGACAACCAAAACAGAGTCCTTAGAAATCGGTTGTGACCAGCACAAGCGTGAGTCGCTCGGTGTTGGAAAGAGAATTTTAAAAAAGTGCGTCTTTGTGTGTTTTCGTTATCTTGGTGTTCTTATCAGTTTACGAGTTTTGAGTTTGTGTTATCGTGTTCTTGTTCTTTCGTGAATTTTCGCTGTCTCGAGACCAGCTTCACCATCCTACAATATAATATAATATAAAAGCATATAATAAAATATAATATAAAATACTGTAATAAAAATGTCCCACCATTCATTACGGTGCATCAAAAGGGTGGGACACTTTTAACCCTTTGCACTCGGCGATATTTTTAAAACGGTAAATAAGAAATCGTATGCAATTTAAGACGTAGAATTATTTTACTTCGATATTCCACGCATCGTTGGGTAATTATAAATTTGATATATTAATTAACATCCATGTTTAGAATCTGATTAAATGGCGACTGAGAGGCGCCTCTCGAGTGCAAAGGGTTAAAAATTTAATTTTGTTTAAATTCGGAGGCTTTAATGGACGGGGATAATATTTTTTGATAAATTGTCAGAAATATACGAGGGAGATTTAATTTCGTACAATTTACAATTATATTTCTCGCGATAAATGGTGAGAAAAATATTAAATAATTAATTTCGTTAGATATATATCTTCGTAAATCTGGGCGAATATTAATTATTTTCTTTCTTAATAAATTGTCAGAGAATGATCAAAGAGGTGGAATTTTTAATTTTATGATATTCGTAGCTTTGCAAATTTCAGGGGATATCGATAGGTTGTTCAAAGAAACATTTTCCCAACAAAATTCACTGTTTTAATTTCGTAATTAACATTTTCCTCTCATATATTATTATTATTCTTATTTATTTTTGCCCTTCATATTCGTATGTTTATTACTAATTATATTTATTGCTATTATTGTTGTTTGTAATTTTGCAAATTTCGGTGGATATAGATAGATTATTCAAAGGAAGATTTTCTCCAGCAAAATCACTGTTTTAATTTCGTAATTAACATTTGCTTTCATATATTATTATTATTCTTATTTATTTTTCCCCTTTATATACGTGTCTTCATTACTAATTTTATTTGTTACTATTATTATTGTTTGCAGTTTTGCAAATTTCGGTGAATATCGATAGATTATTGAAAGAAAGATTTTCTCAAAAAAATCACTTTTTTAATTTCGTAATTAACATCTTTCATATATTATTATTATTATTATTATTATTATTTGTTTTTCCTTTTTATATTCGTGCCTTCATTGCTAATTATATTTATTGTTATTATTATTATTCATAATTATTATCATTATTATATAATATTATAATTATTATTATTCAAAGGAAGATTTTCTCAAGCAAAATCACTGTTTCGTAATTAAAATTTCGTAATTAACATTTACTTTCGTATATTATTATTTTTATTTATTTTTCCTCTTTATACTCGTATTTTGATTACCAATTATATTTATTATTATTATTATTATTCATAATTTTGCAAATTTCTAATTTCGTAATTAACATCTCCTTTTCGTATATTATTATCATTTATTTTTCCTCTTTATAGTCGTGTCTTCATTGCTAATTATATTTACTGCTATTATTATTATTCGTAATTTTGCAAATTTCGGTGGATATCGATGGATTATTCAAAGGAAAAATTTTCTTAACGAAAATCGCCGTTTTAATTTCGTAATTAACATCTCCTTTCCTATATTATTATTATTATTTATTTTTCCTCTTTCCGTAATTATGCATGTACTCACGTGTTCATTACTAATTATATCCATTACTATTATCGTTATTCGCAATTTCGCAAATTTCGATGTACACCGATAATCTCGCCCGATAAATCGCGAGAAAAATACCGGATCCTTGATTTCGCGATGTTCGCGGGACCGATGATGGATAAGCCCTCGAATTTGTTAGAAGAAGGCCTTGCAGCACACGCGAACGGAGAGTGGAACTCCGGCCGTGTACAGTTGGAGCGATAGCTGGAGTACGCAACAAACGACAGCCTGAATATATAACGAGCGAATTAATAATCATGAATACGCTTTAATTATATTTCAAAAGTGACTCACTCCCATATATACAACGACGAATATAGTAAGAGGCAGTCCTACGCGTGGAGAGTGTAGTCCCGCTATTAAAATACAACCGCCGCTGTTATCTCAACGCTCGAGCATGTTAACAACTAATAGCTTCCAGCATATTTCGCTCTCAATTAAATGCTTGTCGACGTTATCTCAAACGGGCACAATTGGCCGATACCGATTCCCGCGTATCTCAGTTCCTCATTGTTTTTTCATTTTCCCCGCGCTCATGCCTTCCCGTTTCGCCGCCATTTTTCTAGCCCCGTTCCTTTCAGCAGTCTAAGACTCAATGACGGAGGATGGTCATCATGACCAGTTAACTACGGAACATATGTATACATGTCATACGAAATCTCTATCCCGCTGCGACGTGTATACGCGTCTTATAGAGTAGGCATTGCCTGATTCAGAAACTCGAAATTTCGATAGGACGTCATACGAAATCTCTATTCCGCTGCGTTCGACGTGTATACGCGTCTTATAGAGTAGGCATTGCCTGATTCAGAAACTCGAAATTTCGATAGGATGACATAAAAATTTCATTCGGTGGTATTGTTCCACTGGACATACGGATTATCCAGTCTTGGCAACCTAAAAGAATCGTGAGGTCAGTACTTGGAAGGCTAAGACCATGAAAAAGACAAAGAAAAGCTACCTTCCAGTTGAAATATTGGAATAAGATGTTCTTTATAGCCAAAGACTTGCTATAAAGCTCGTATTATAATTCTGAAGGATCATTTCCAAGTGTCTCTAACGGTAACAACCGATGCTTTGTACCTAGAAGAACGTTGCAAGCTTTGAGAAAACTCTGAACCTAGTACCAGCTCAAGTGGCACCCTAACTTAACTCTGGTGGCACCTAATCCTTGTCAATAGAAGACGCGCCAAGGCATCCTAAAGGCATTCTAAGGGTATCCTAAGAGCACACACTTAGGTTGCCACTGATTAAAAAATTAACATTTCGAGAAATAACCAATCAACGTGCATCCTGAATATTCCAAGCCGAGGATTCGAGAGCAACCGAAAGATTCTTCAAAAAGAATGCAACCACGAAACAGTTCACTCGTAAAATCCAAACCAGTCCACACGCAAAGTCGGCTCGATCGAGTTCAAGTCACGTAGTCAATGCAACAGTTGAAAACCTAACTATACTGCGTCCAAAGAGACGAGATACCGATGTTTACATTAACGCCTGCGTGATCAGTTAAGTGGCCTGCAGCTATCTGTGTATTTTCTTCAGCTTCAGGAACGACACTTGCTCAGTTATTGCGGGCTCTTGGAGAAACGTTCAGAATTCACGCTGCTGGACTGTTCCAAAAGGAGTTTCACGTAATCATTGGGTCCGGGTACTATGAAGTCGTCCCTGATCCGATCACGCACTCATCACGTGCAGTCGTCGCATTCGGTATCTCGTCTCGTTGCTCGGAGTATGGGTCTATTAAGGGGCCTTACAACCCGGCGAAACTCCAAACGTGAGAGTTGCTGTGTTCGGAACGCAACAGGTATGTTTTCTTTACATTGCCAGTTAAACTGCAATGTATTCTACGATACAGGTATTTTATGAAAAAAAATTGATAGTCCTCTTTAGTATATTGGATATTCCCCGTACAATGTACAGGTAACTCTCCTACAACACGGTTTTACTATAACACGATTCATAAATTTCGGGAACCCTCCTACAACACGGCATCCTATAACACGGTTTCATTATAACACGATTCACAAATTTCGGGAACCCTCCTACAACACGGCATCCTATAACACGGTTTCACTATAACATGATTTATAAATTGTGGGAACCCTCCTACAACACGATTTCATTATAACACGATTCATAAATTGCGAAAACCCTCCTACAACACGGCATCCTATAACACGGTTTCATTATAACACGATTCATAAATTTCGGAAACCCTCCTACAACACGGCGTCCTATAACACGGTTTCGCTCTAACACGATAAGAAAATTGCAAAAACTTTTGTACAACACTGTACTTCTACACGAGCAGTGACGACGGAAGGTTGCCTGTATTACTTTTTACAGACTGAATTGGTTATTTTCTTCGATGCATCTGATATACTTCCATTGCTTTGTATACTTTACTGTGTATATTAGGGTATTCCCCGAACTGTTTTGTGTACTTTGTATACATATTGGATCTTCCCCAATTACGTTGTACGTTGTACAGCTACGTGTAATATGCAAGCCCACGGTAGTTTCTGGATTATTATGCAAAGTTATACTTTGTGAAGACAGAAAAGTTTTGTTTGGACTTTTTATTTATTTCCTGAGTTATTATCAAAATAACGTGGTATTGGCGAGTGAACAGTCACCAATGAGTGATTGCCAGCGCGATTGATAAGTATTTGAAGCGGTGTGATAGTAGATCGAGAAGATGTTTAGGATAGACTATCAATCATGCGAGAAAAATAAATGAGTATTTGGAATGCAATGTGAAATTTTTGGACAGTTGGCAGTGTGTAAAAAGGAAATCAAGGGATTGATTTAATCTCATTAACACTAGAACTATCGATCTTTAATGGGCACCTAACTATAACGTGCACAGATTATAGTAATTTCTGGCGGTACGATGAATATGAGTGAATATATCGATTACAGTTCTTTCTTAATATGAGTTGTTACCAATTTTATTATTTTTAAAGCAGACGTATGTGTTCGGTGATTGCAAAAACGAAAATTCTGGGACCAGTCATTTTAACTGGGTTGGTAGTTCTAGCGTTGACTATATCAACCTACCAAAAATATAAATTACCTAACGAAACATCTGAGACACTAAAACTGCTTTTCAATTAACGTATTCAAAATTTTCCACGAAATCGAATTATCTTTTGTAAAATGTTCATGAAATTAATTCGAAAAATGAAAAGTTTCGATGTACTTCAGTTATTCTATTCTTAATCAAACTTTGAAATAAAAATAAATAAAAATTTCGGGATAATTACAGTTAGATTCTACTTTTTTATTTTTTATTTTTCCTAGAGAAATTTATTTATTTATTAAAATTTAAATTTATTAAATTTATTTCGCTTTTGCTACTCTCAACAAGAACTTTTCGATTAATTTACGTAAAATAGTAGAAAGTCTCTGCATAGGAATAAAGAGAAGTATTCTGGATGACCACGTGACGGCGCAGATGGCGCGCGCGTCACGAGAGGAGCATAAGATTGCGAGGAATATGGAGTTTCGGTAAAGCATAATAAAGCCGTGTCGCTAGCCTTACTCTCGAAAGCATTCTAAATTGCTTTCTGGAGGAATCACGAACACGAATCATGCGGTCTCGTATCCCATTTCATAACTTCCTACAGGATGCTGCGTCGTGCTCTGCACATCCGCGATGACACGTCGGGATATTCTGCGAACAAATCGAATTTCCGAGCTCTGGCTCATGATCGTCGAACGCACCGACGGCGCTCGCAGCGTTGCCCGTCCCCGCAAAACTGCATTCTAAAAGCCTGCGCCCACTTCGTTCACCGAAAATCCGTGGTGACGCGCTGCTGTCCGAGCAATGGCGTTTTCGTGCAATTTAAAACTGTTTCCGGTGATTTCCAAACTGTATTTCTCGCTTTTACGCGAATGATTTATTTTGGGGATTTTATTGTGATTGCTATGCAGTAAATGCTGGAATAGATAGGGTATACTATATATTTGAACGAATATGTTTGAATTAAAGATATTTTCTGTATTTTGAAAATTGTGTTTGGATATTGCTATTTCTGGGCTTTTATTATAGATGTAATCGCATATTTGTAAATATTATATGGCAGAATATTAGTATTAAATTTAATAGTATGGGACTGATATAATAACGAATATATTTGAATTAAAGGTGGTTTTTGTATTTTTAAAATTTCGTTTGGATATTGCTATTTCTAGGCTTTTATTATAAATGTAATGGGAGAATATTGAAATTATTTGTCACAGTCTAGTACTGTTATAATAATGAATATAGTTGAATTCAAGATATTTTCTACATTTTGAAAATTGTGTTTGTTTAATTTTGTTTGGATTATTTCTAGCTATTTTTGGGCTGTTATTTTAGTTGTAATGGTATTATATGGATATTTTATAATAGGATTTTAATGGTTATGTGTATGTCTAGTACTGATGTAATGAATATATTTGAATTGAAGGTGTTTTTTGTATTTTTAAAATTGTATTTGGATACTTCTATTTCTAGGCTTTTATTATAGATGTAATGGGATATTTGTGGATATTATATGGGAGAATATTGAAACTATTTGTTACAATCTAGTACTGATATAATGAATATATTTGAACTAAAGGTGTTTTTTGCATTTTTAAAATTGTGTTTATTAATTTTTGTTTGGATATTGCTATTTCTGGGCTGTTATTGCAGTTGTAATATTATTATATGGATATTTTATAATAGAATGTTAATGTTATATGTATGTCTAGTATATTAAGTATTGATATAATGAATATATTTGAATTAAAGGTGCTTTCTACATTCCTAAAGTTATGTCCCCTCAATTTTGTTTCTATAAGTATTCGCAGCCTTATGTCTTTTAACATTATTTTATTAAACATTCAAATATATTATCGTTTCTCAATTTTTCTATAATTATAATATAATATAATCTAAAGATATATATTTTAATATAATACTGTTATAATAACGATTATATTTAAATTAGAGGTACTTCCTATGCTTTTAAAATTGTCTTCCTTTATTTCCTTTGGATAATGTAATTTCTAGCCCTTTACTATAGTCATAATCTAATATATGGGTACGATATAATCAAATATATAGGATACAATTTCCAAAGAAATCACGAATCGGCTATTACCAACAAAAACAAATTATAAACCGATCGATATTTTTTAGAAGCAAATGGAACGCGTCGTTAGGTAATTTTAAATTTGATATATTAATTAACATCGATCTATAGAATCTGATTAAACGGTGACTGAGAGTCGCCTCTTTATTTGGATGGCGTCACCCTGCATCGAGATGTATCTATGCTTCGAGGAACCATCCAGCTTATCAATTCTCGAAACAGGGTTGAGTGACGCAATTGGTTGTCATAGGGCCTATGAAAACCTAGCTGAAGGGTTAGACGAGACACTTTTTGACAGTCCACCGTCTGCACCACGCATCATAGAAGGCTTCGAGCCTCCGTATATTTTATACCTCCAAAAAATATAGAATATAACCAGAATCAAAATTAATCCGATCTTTACCACAATTATTATTATCGTAGGATACCATTTCGGAAAGAAATCGCGAATCGGCCATTGCCAGCAAAAACAAATTATAAACCGATCGATATTTTCTAGAAGCAAATGGAAAAGTTATTTTGAGTAACAAAATTAAGTTGCGTGGCCCCTACGGGGAGGTGAAGCGTAGGTTAAGAAAAGCATAAAAGCATGGTCCTTGACAACCAAAACAGAGTTCTTAGAAATCAGTTGTGACCAGCATGAGCGTGAATCGCTCGGTGTTGGAAAGAGAGTTAAATTAGAGTGCGTCTTTGTGTGTTTTCGTTTCGTTACCTTGGTGTTCTTTTCCTAAGTTAAATCAGTTTTAAGAGTTTCGAGTTTGCGTTATTCTGTTCTTGTTGTTCTGTCAATTTTCGGTGTCTCAAAACCAGTTTTCGCCATTCTACTTTATCTCTTTATGTTTCTACATTTTGTGATTCCTTTATTGGTAAAAATATACCAATTTTGTTTCGTTTAAAACGCAATAAAATTTCTGTGCAACATTATTATTATTTGAAATCCCGTGCCGCAAAGAGTTAACCCTTTGCACTCGAGTGGCGACCCTCAGTCGCCATTTAATCATATTCTTAAGATCCATATTAATTAATATATCAAATTTAAAATTACCCTATGATGTGTACAATATTAAAGTAAAATAATTCTACGTCTTAATTTGTATACTATTTCCTATTTACCGTTTTAAAAGTATCGTCGACATCATGGCAGAAAGTCTTCGAATTACTATTTTCCTGAAACGAAAGAATCGCCGAGTGCAAAGGATTAAAATATTAATTATAATTTCAATTTCTCTCAAATGTCTTATATTTTTAATCAATAAAAATATTATTAAACCAAAACCGTAATAAATCTGCTTCGTTTCGCAACTTTGACACTAACAATAAGCGTGTATAGAAATCGACACTTTCTAACGATAATCTGATCCTTCTAATTACGATCTCTTCAAAACTTTTGACCAACACACGCACGTGTATGTATGTACAGAGATACACAGAGCCTAGAGCGATTTGAAAATCGCGCTGCATGAAGCGAGTGTTCTCGTTCTTGCTGCTCGGAAAAGTTTCACCGAGTGAAACCTTCCGACGCCTCTTTCCAAGGCATCGACGACCTCGTTAGATCAATTTGCCAACATTTTGCACCCACAAACCGGCCTTTATTACATCGCGGATAAATTGTCGGTGTGGGTCGCGATGAATAAACAGGAAATTAGAAACGTATTCTCGCGGCTTCGCGCTTTGACCGTTCCATTAGCTTCCATTGGAAAATTACGCTGTACAAATTAGCTGAATGGGATGGGTAATAATTGATTTCGAACCTGCGCCGTGGTATGCCGTTTCGATCAATGAGTGACCACGTTTCTGGCTGATCTCGATAGATGAATACGGTATTAGCAAGAAATTGAGTTGGATTGTTAATAGCAGGGAATAGTCGTTCCTGCGGAAAATCGATAAGCCAATAGGGTATCGGTGAAAAATTTATTTGGATCAGTTGTATTGTGGACAACGTTTAATTTTGCAACGAGAAATTCTACTTGGTATTTTTGGAATATAAATGTTCCTAAAATCGACGATTTTCCTGGAATTTTTAGCTTTATCTCATATTCGTTGTAATTATGTTTAATATTGGAATTCTTGTGATATTCCAGTTTTTCGAGTATTGTATATCTTTAAAATTTTGCATTTTTTATGACATCATCGACGATTTTCCTGGAATTTTTAGCTTTGTCTCATATTCGTTGTAATTATGTTTAATATTGGAATTTTTGTGATATTTCAGTTTTTCGGGTATTGCATATCTTCAAAATATTGCATTTTTTATGATATCATCGACGATTTTCCTGGAATTTTTAGGTTTGTCTCATATTCGCTGTAATTATGTTTAATATTGGAATTTTTGCAATATTTAAGTTTTTCGGATATTGTGTATTTTTAAAATATTGCAATTTTTATGATATTTAAATTTTTCGGGTATTGTATATTTTTAAAATATTGCAATTTTTATGAAATTCTAATTTTTCTGATATTTCTATTTTTACAATACTGCAATTTTTCGATATTGTAATTTCTGCAGTATCGCCGTGTTTACAGTATTGCAACTTTTCAGTATGGTAATTTTCTTTCTTTTTAATATTGACATTAATTAATGAGAAATAAAAGAAATGTACATGAATTAATTGCACATATTTCTAATTACAGAATTGATAGAATAGTTTCCTTTTTATATCATTGAGATATGTATATTATATTTCTTCAAATGAAAATCTTTTTCAATGAAAATAATAAAGGGAATTATTCCTGCAACTTCCTCGTAGCTACTATTAAGCCAAAAGCGAGGAGAACACACACTTGTTGAATATGTACTTCTTCAGCATCCATTGTATTCAAAATTGTATTCTGAGTTATCCAGGTGAAGTAATAATCTCGATAAATCAAAAATTAAATTTGACATTGCGATGTATGTATCTATATCTATATTTATATATGTATATATGTATATATTGTGAGTAAATGGATAAACTGATAACAATATTTATTGAACAGTATAACAACACAACCTAAATTATAATTAAATCACATGAAATAAATTTGCTTCTCACTGCGATATAATCTATTCAGGACTCTTTCACATACAGCATCTATTTCTGATGACTGTCATTCACCCACTAATTGTTTTTCACGATTCTCTGTCATACTCGTCACACACATACATTCTTCCACACAGGCATTCCTCATACTTATGCCAAACATTCTATGACAACCACTATTACATATATCTCTATGTATCTATATCTATATCTACATATGTATCCATATCTATATCTATATCTGTATATGTATCCATACTATATATATCTAATGTATCCTAATCTGTAGTACTATCGTAAACCCCATTGTGTCACTTCTGCTGTCACCCAGACACACCCCTATCCTCCTGTCAATCCACTAATAATTAAATTTCCAAACCAATCAACCAATAATAATAATCCTCTAGTCCTCCTATCCTTCACTTCCAAATTCACATGAACAGCCTTCAAAGTCAGGAAAAATAGCTAGACATCGAACGTCAGTCAGACCCATCATCTATCATAGATCTGGCATCCTTGATCACCATAACCCAGAGATGGCCAAACCTTCTTACGTAAGCAGCCATATTTCATCGATAAAAAGTAGTCGCGACCCGTATCTTCTGTTGGAACAGTATTTTCTCTAGATACTAATTAATCAATAGTAGCGTACAGTCAAAGAAGGTTGGGATGGCACAAGAAATATTCACACAGAGGGCTGATTATTTAAATAAATAATAATATATATGTAGGAAAGGAATAAGTATGGCCCTGGAAGAATGCCAAGAGTGTGTGGGCTTAGAACGAAAGTTGTACAGAATACAACACATTATACACAGCGTGCAAGAGGATCGAATGTAAGGGATGTTTATGACAGAGCCGAATGCAAGTAAATAGTGAAAGCCTAGGAATGCGTCTGAGTGTTTAGGATACGTAACTCATCGATTGAGAAAGAAAACATGAGCATGAAAGAAGATAGAGTGCAAGGTTTAAATAAGAGTTCAAGGGCGCGGAGGAGATAGTGTGTGTTTTAGAGTCAGTCATAGAGCTTTTTGAGAGATAGCGAGTGAGAGTCAGCCTGTGTGAGTGGTAGTCAAAATATATTCTTTATTAGTAATTGAACTGAAATTAACTTCCTTAAATTTTAATATTAATACAATAGTTTGACTTTTAGATTCTTGATCTTCAGCTGATGACGTGTTTGTTTGAGTAAATATATATGATTTGGTGTAGTATTTGCAAAATAAAATAAAATCTATTCTTTATTAGTAATTGAACTGAAATTAACTTTCTTAAATTTTAGTATTAATACAACAGTTTATTGTATTTTACTAATACTATATTAAGTAATATATATTTACTCAAATAAATACGGCATCAGTTGAAGGTCAAGAATCTAAAAGCTATTATTATTCTTGCTATAACATGAACTCATGAATGCAAGAAGGGTCTCATTGTCAGTCCTTGCACATCCATTTTGCATAAAATGCATAAATATATTTATAATTCTTTTTTAAATTTGATTTTGTCCCAATATGTGCCAAATTTTTGATATCACGATATAATGTTTGCACCTGTATTCGCAAAAGCTATTCATTCGCGAAAGCTATTCACAAAACCTACACCGCGCTACGCCATTTTGTCTCATAACCTCTCCTTTCATCGAACGGTTTATGTATATATTCTCCGATTCTACTAATTTTCTCTGACGTATCTGCTTTCACTGATGCCAAGTAGATGCTGCACAACCACTCAGAGTTGTCGCAATTGCTCAAGGGAGCCTTATAACCTCTCTAAACCTCGAATTTGAGCCGCTGATGAACGGGTCGCTTATACAGAGTCGGAACGCCGCTAGATGGCACTTAACGAATACTCGAACGATAACGGTGCAATTAGGTACTAAACAGCGCGTCGTAAATTCCTCGGATTTAACGTTACCAGCTCGCGGCGAACCCTTGACGAAACGGGGTCTCGGGCTCGTTCTAATTCCGTCTTAAATTTTATCCACGCCAAGTACGTCGGGGAGCAGTCGTTATATACGAAGTTGGAAAAGAATATCGGTCTTGCTCCCCGAGTTCATTAGTATTCCGGCCGATACGTTTCTAGTGGATTGGCCGCAGCACGAGTAAAATGGACCCCCTTCCAATCATAATTTCATTCCGGATGCAAATACCTGGCCTCTTCTTAAAAGCATGTCACGACGAAAAAGATACACCCACTATTCCGCGGATCTCCAGACGATCAAACGTGCTACTGAATCTGCTTTCGTCCGTTTGATAGGTTAGGTTTATCAGGTTCGTAGTGAAGTGTGCAATTTACAAAGGAGAGCTGAAACATGATTTTTTGTGGGAATGAGATGATTTGATTATCTTTAACCCTTTTGCTACTACGGCTGACTATAGTCACCAACCACGAGACGCCATTTATATACGACGGGTGACTATAGCCACCGGTCACGAAACGCCATCTATATCACAAAAATTGAGTAAAAAATTAAATCAAATGCTACCGTTCCTCTTAGCTCTTTTCGCAAAGAATTGTAAAGTCTATTGCAATAGTCAGTTCTTCCTATTCTTTTTTTTTTTTTTTCTTCAAAAGATTTGCGTCAAAAGATCGAATGCTAAAGACTGTATGATCGTAATGTTACCATCTTTGACACTGCGTTCTGCGGAAGAGACTTCGCGGCGACGCTCTCCGCAGTGAAAGGGTTAAAAGATCTTGCATATAGGTGGATATTAACCCTTTGTTCTCGACGATTTTTTCGTTACTGCAAAATAGCAATTCGAAGACTTTCTGCCATAAAGTCGAGGATATTTTTAAAACGGTAAATAAGAAATCATATACAAATTAAAACGTAGAATTATTTTACTTCCACATTCCACGCATCGTTGTGTAATTTTAAATTTGATACATTAATTAACATCCATCTTTCGAATCAGGATTAAATGGCGACTAGAGGGTCACCTTTCTAGTGCAAAGGGTTAATAAATCGATCATTGGAGGCCACGCTTAATTTTTCCTTCGTAGAGTTCCAAAACTCATTTTGAATTTAAATTTTCCACGTGATCCTTCCTTCTGAAACGAACAAGATCATCGGAAAAAGAAAACGACAATTTGTATACCAGCTGAATAAAATTGTCAGTAAACTGTATCGAAAACAGAGAATAGCGATTTACATGCGAGACACTTGAGCATTAACGAATTCAATTTCCATCAGAGAGACGTATCGTCCCTAAAACGGAGGTGAGCGAATGAAAGGAGATAGGAATGAAATGGATTCCAGTGTTCCCTTTTAAAATTTCCATACCACAGAGATACCAGCATACTGTTATTAAACACGAAAATTGCAGTTGGAAGTTAAGGCCAGCAGCGAACTGGCCTTCTCATCACCTAACCCATAAGTGATTAAAAACGAACGTTTTCATTCGAACGACTGAAGGAAATTCGCTGTTTTCTTTAAAAAATTTTATACCACGGAAAAATATGAAAATTACTCGTACAAATTATTAAAAAAATCCGAAAATTGCATTTGAAGTTAAAATTGGTCTTTTCGATTTTTGAAAATTATAAAACTGGTTGCAATGGGTTTATGAAACATTCCAAAATTGATTAAAGACTCTGTTTATTGTACATTTTAATATGCTCGTGCAGAATATGCTCATAAATGATTAAAAACGAAGGTTTTCATTCCAAAGAATGAAACGAAATTCGCTGTTTTCTTTAAAAAATTTCATACCACGGAAAAATATGAAAGTAAGTAAAATAATTGCACGATTGTTAAATTTACTTTTATACGATTTCTTATTTACTGTTTTAAAAATATCGTCGGCTTTGTGGCAGAAAGTCTTCTAATTGCTATTTTTCTGTAAAAATCGCTGAGTGGAAAGGGTTAACAGTAGAAATACCTAAACACAGTGGGTATGGATAATAGTAATTTTAGTGGTACGATGTAAATAAGTAAATATATTAATTACAGTTCTATTAATTTTTTGAGAAGCAGGTATATGTATTTAGTAAAATGCAGAAAGAAAATTCTAAGATCAGTCATTTTGACTGGATTAGTAGTTCTAGTGTTAAAGAGACTGTGATGATTTGGATAAGAGAATTTTTTAATAGAGATATGCCTATTTCTTCTTGCAGTAATTATTGTATATTTTGAAAATAATAATATTGAGAATAACAAGGGATGAGATGTAATGAAACGTAATATTAGCCGTTCACTGCACAAGTCGATTAACTCCACTTTTTGAAAAATCTTAAATTTAAGTGTCAAAGCACTTGGTATAGTCATAACTTTTTATATTTATAATAACTCTCCCCGATAATTAAGATCAACACCATTAAACGTCAAAAATTTTTGGCCACTGAATAATAAATAATTTATTTCAGAGCTCACTTTGATTAACTCCGTACTCTAATGCAAATCGTTGCAATAATGCAACTCGAATGCACTAGCAAGCCACGAATGATAACGGTGAATTTTTCAGTGCCGTCTTATCAGAATTTAAGTAAAATTTAGTAAAATTTAAATTTATTACTTTTTTCACTTGCCAAATCGATTAACTCTTCCGGTAACATAAAAATGGTAACATTACTAACGATTATCTTTTGGCTATTTTTTCTTATCAATTTTATATACCGTTAGATGAAAGTTACATTTGCATTTATGCATTCTACGATATTTATTTCGATTTAAATTATAAAGGGAATTTTAAAAAACAATATACATTACTTCGTTGCATTTCTCCATTTTTGTTTTATGCAGTTAATCAATTTGTGCAGTGAACGGCTCATATAAATGTAGTATTTTTTTAATTCCTACTTATTACTAATTACTATTAATTACTACTTGTAGTATTTTTATAATTTTAATTATTTTATAAATTCCATAATGCATTGATTTTTCTGGATATGTTGCTTTCAACTATACTTTTTTTGTCCTTTAGATTGTCTAAATGTCCATTTTTGAATATCGTTAACTCTTGGCAATACTAATTTTGTAGGTATTTGTTGATACCCATTTTTAATAGCTTGTAGTGATATTTACGATAGATATTAAATAAATAATTCAAAGTGAAATTGTATTTACCGTCATATATATATTTTTGTGACATTTTTATGATTTTCTAGAATTTCTATACCCTCAAGTATCTCTCGTTTCACTTCGGTAGTCATTATCATACATTTCCTCTGTAATTCTATTACACACGAGATATTTGTAATATCCGTTTCATTCGAAGGTAATGAAGGGAATATACCGTTCAAATAATGGATCGTTTAAATTATGAAATATTGGAATATTAGAATGATAAGATAGAATTAGTCCAAGTTATTTAATAATAGCTCAAACCTTCCAGGCAAAAAAATAGTGGTTCACGGACAATAAAAATTCTTATTCAGTTAATAGTATGTTCGAGTGGAGAAATATTGGAATAATGCATCAATACAATAAAGTTAGCTTAAATTACCAAATAATAAATAATTTAAATGCTTAACGCGGATAAATAAAAGTCGTTAAAAATAAAAATTTTGTGTAAACAGTGGAATATTATAATCGTAAAATATTCGATGAAAACAATGGTGATTCTATTATAATTAAAATTATCAAATAGAAATTTTTATAGAGAAAATAAAATATTTCGATAATGCAATATTCCAGTAACAAAATATTAATTATTTCAATAAAACAATAGGGATTTTACTAAAATTTTAGTTACCACTAAAGAATGCAGGATCTCGTAAAAAATTTTATTTTTATTCTTTATATTGCAGGATTTTACTCCAAAAATATATCAAACATCGTTCAACGGAATTAACCCTTTGCGTTCGGCAGATTTCAGCGAAGCAAATTTAGAGTTTCGTAATTACTTTTCCGTACAGGATTTAAAGTCGATATATGGATATTAAAACACACAGAATTTGTTGAAATTGATTTGTGTTTAATACTACTTATAACACGTAAATATAACAAATTTTTCATTTCTCTAATTTTCTGTAGTTTTCTGTATTTTTCGACTTGCGAAAGGGCTAACCCTTTGCACTCGAGAGACGCCCTTCAGTCGCTATTGTGGTAATGGTTACATAGATTTTTAGATATATATGTATTGGAATGAGTGGAACAAGTATGCATGGGATGGAAATATCTAATGAATTCAGATTATTATGATAAATGAGTATGCGTGTAATGATTGAGGTGTTGTGTGAATTGTGTATATTAATGTGATGTATGGAAGAAGAAAGAAAAAGGAGAGTGATTTAGAATATGTTAGTTGCAATTGAGTATTAATAGAGAGAAGACGAGTGAGCA
The DNA here is from genome assembly GCF_001483705.2 of Eufriesea mexicana. Lineage (NCBI taxonomy): Eukaryota > Metazoa > Arthropoda > Insecta > Hymenoptera > Apidae > Eufriesea > Eufriesea mexicana. The sequence continues at coordinate 169,819 of NW_016912705.1, forward strand.
TGTGGTAGTGACAAAATAATTATATTTAAATATTTGTGTTTGGTAACCTTTTAATTAAATAAATAATTGTTCTTATTGTTATTAAATTTCATCCACCGCTAACAGCCATTTGATAAAATTTTGAAGCTCAATATTAATGAATACATGAAATTTAAAATAATGTAACAGTGTACGAGGTGTCGAAATGAAATAATTCTACGCGTTAATTATTATAGAATTTCTTCTTCACTGCTCAGAAAAATATCTTCAGCTTTATAGCAGAAAATCTTTGTTCTCCTATTCCTCTTTGACCGAAAAATCGTCGAGTGCGAAGGGTTAATTGAAACACGCGAAGCTGGTCGATATTTTGCCCGGCACAAAATCGCTCGGGTATTACGAATTCAATCTAGGCCAAATATCGGTCACTTTCATTAGCATAAAATAATCACCTACACGTGCAAATGAACGCTATCGTGCATGCCGCCCGACCTAAAACGAAGAATCTACGCCTCAACCCGTCATTTCGCGACTGGACTATGAATGAGTCTGTTCACACGCCCGCGAACCTACTCCAAGGTACAAACGCCGTCACTATAAACGCATATGCTACTTCACGTTACCGTAAGCGAACCTTACGTAGCAACCTTGCGGAGAATATTCTAACGAAAATCAATTTTCCATGTAAATTCCGAAATTTTATTGATATGTGACCTATAAATAATAGTAATAATAATAATAATAATAATAACAAATACGTATCATGCAAGTAATATTGTATAAATATTTATATGACACATAAATAGTACATAATAATAATAAAAAGTAATGTTTGGTATTTAAATAATGATATGCAAAAATAACGAATAGTATGTAGTAAATAAATAATAATATCAAAAAAGGAATATACAGTGTGTAATGAGTAAATAATAATAATAATAATAATAATAATAAATAATGTTTAGTATTTAAATAATGATATATAAAAATAACGATTAGTATGTAGTAAATAAATAATAATATTTAGAAGGAATAAATAATATGTAATGTGTGAATAATATCTGAGAAGAATAAATAATACGTAATTTGTGAATAATAATAGCAAACAGTATTTTGTAAATTATAATAAACAAAAATAATAAAAGATGTATGTACTATGTAAATAATATGTAATAGTACTATAGTTAGTAAATAGATGATAATGTTTTCATTTTTAGTTATTATTCGTAATTATTTTGCAGCTTGTTTATTGCTGAAAATATTAATAGATATGAGAGTGTAATAATAAAAAATAATATTTAGTATTTAAATAATGATATGTAAAAATAACGAATAGTATGTAGTAAATAAATAATAATATCAAAAAGGAATATATAGTATGTAATGAGTAAATAATAATATAAAGTAACAATGAATATTATATAATATATAAATAATAATAATAATAATA
>NW_016912705.1:173478-208502 GCF_001483705.2 Eufriesea mexicana
ATTTAAATAATGATATATGAAAATAACGATTAGTATGTAATAAATAAATAATAATATTTAAAAGGGATAAATAATATGTGAGAGGAATAAATAAAACGTAATTTGTGAATAATAATAGCAATAAATGTGTGAGTAATAATAGCAAACAATATTTTGTAAATTATAATAAATAAAAATAATAAAGGATGTATGTACTATGTAAATAATGTGTAATAGTACTGTATGTAGTACTATAATTAGTACATAGATGATAATTTTTTCATTTTTAATTATTATTCATAGTTATTTGTAGCTTATTTATTACTAAAAATATCAGTAGATATGAGAGTATAAGAATGTAACAGTTAGACTAGATAATTATTAACTTAGATACGAAACCAAATTGTCTAATTTTCATCTACATTTAAAATTAATATTACTATTCTTTTTATTTAAATTTTGTTAAAATTTGCAATCCCTTTATTGTAAAAATTATTAATCGATCTAAATACGTAATCGTTAACTCGGATTAATTAACAAGTCTGAGTCGAAACGATTAATGAACCTAGGAACATATGTACCATTAGAAACGAATTAGAAAGCAAATTACCTTCCATCAGGAATTGACTTTTTATGCAAATTTCGAATCGACATTGGGCAGTTGTTTTCACGTGATCATTCGCGACTTGCTAATTGTAAAACGTATTAATAGGCCTAAGGAAATAATTGTCAGATTAGATGATTAATAAATCTAAGTAAGGAAGATTAATAGACCTAGAAATATAATTTACAGATTAAAACGAAGAGCGTGGAGAAAAGCAACTCCTGGCAGAAGCTCGCATTTTATGCAAATTCGAAAATGATATCAATCTTCTTGCTTTCGTATGATTACATCTGGGAGTTGTTTATTGTAAAAAGGTTTAATAAATCTAGGAAGATGGTCGGACGATTGCCAGGTCAGATGGTTAGGAAATCTAGATAGCAGAGATTAATGAACTTAGAAATATAATTCTCCAGTTGAAACGAAAATTAAATGAAAATTCATTTATGTTATTTCGGAAGGAGCATCAATCTTTTCACATTTAAGTGACTATATTTGCAACCTTTTCATCGTCGGTAGATTTAATAAATTCAGAAATATAGTTGGCAGGTCAGATAAGAATTAATGAACCCTTAGATATAATTTTAAAGGTGAAATGAAAAATTCAGGTACTCTTTAATGAGAAGTAATTTTTCATGTAAATTAGAAAATGATGCGAATCTCTTTTCCTTTATGTTATCGTATTTGTTTATTGCAGAAAAGTTTAATGACTCTAGGAATATAATTACCAGGTGAGATGATTAATAAATCCGGATAAAAAAGATCGGTAGAACCTAGAAATATAAATCGTAGGAATAAACTGTGAATATGAAATTACAAATTGTCTTTCAAATAATTTTTCAAAAGAACAATTTTATATTTTCCTCTTTAAATAAACACTACCTGTGAATTTGGATAAAAATCATTTAAATAGTTATCATTTTTTAATATCAAATAGCGTAGGACAATAAATAGAAGTAAATTGTCAATATTATGAAATTATAAACTGTCATTGAAACAATTTTCAAAAAAGAAATTTATATTTGTTTCTTAAAAACAATAGAAAATATAAATTTTGAATGAACAATATTTGACAAAATTTGAAATTAAATTACATATTGTCATTCAAATAATTTTTCAAAAAGACAGATTCATATTTCCCATATTAATGAACATGACATGTACAATTATAATTACCTTCATCATCTTTTAACACTGTTGACAGACAATTTTGCACAGAAACTATATCATGTCACTGGATATTATTTTGTAATTCAATCTTCAAAATCACCTTCACACGCAATATTCTATATCGCCATAGGTTTCATAAATTGAAATAGATAATGTAAGTGCGATGACGAGTTAACTCGTCAACGGTCAACAATGTGTCAACATTATCACAAATTATAAATCTAGAACAACTTTCATAGAAAATAATTTCGATATTTTCAATTAAACCAAAAACATCCTAATTGTGAATGAAAAAAATATACCAAATATATTGCAAAGTTAGCAAGAATAGACTCTAATATCTTCGAAAATCCATGTAAATTAATTCCTCACTCTATGATACATATTCAAAAGACTGGAATAACTATAAAGTTAGCACCTAGCCAAGCTAAGCTGAATATCCCCTGGCCTAAACAATCGCTATCAATCTCCCTTGCACGGGAGCCTGGCTTTTCCCCTATTTTCCCGATAGCCTCGCAAATCACGAGGATAATTATCGCGCAACACGGCGATTAGGAGCGCACGCGTGAGGAACATAACGCGTGTTAAGCCTTTCAGGCGTCTGTCAAGATCGGAGCTAATCACCTCGTGACACGGAACGTACTGACAACGACTGGTGTCGCAACATCACTCACCCAGTGTCCCCGATGTAATCCAGCATGCGTATCTTCAGCATCTCCGTTGGTAGCTCTCTGGCCAGGTGAGCGATCCCGTGTGCAACTCCTGGTAGTATCGAAGCGGAGTCGCGACGCGGCTCGTGGGAATGGCGAAATTCCGTGCACGACGAAGAACCCGGCGAGGCAGGAAGGTGGCCGATATCGTGGTGAGTCTAACACGAGGAATCAAACGGTACCACGTCCCCGAAGCCTCGAATCGAAACACGCGTGTACGTGACTCTCGCTCCGGCACGCGTGTATGCACTCTCAGGACGTTTCAATCGCGTTATCGAACAGAGTCAGACCCGGCCAGGTAAGAATCCTCGCCGGATTAACGGGCATCCGACGTAAATCTTGCGCGCTTTTTCCTCCAGTCCACGTCCGAGACGCTTCTCTCCAATCCTTCTGGCGAATTATTTATCTCGGCGACTGCTCGCGAGCCTATTCCATTAGAGGCCTAACTCACCACGCTCTCTCTAACTCGCGGTGTCCCGCGACCGGCTCCCTCTGCTAGCTTAGCTACTAGCCCGAAAGCCGGGCAAGCAGAAGCGTCTTCTCACGATGGGCGTTTAATTACCCGACGTTTCCTTCGACAACGATTCTTATTCCTCCGTTGTAATCTCCGTCGACCTCGTCTCGCGATGCTCGTGTGCCCGTTCGGTCGTCGATCCCCTCGGCTGCGCTTAATCGGGGCCCTGTGTCGGATGGAGAAAAAAGCGGACTGAGTCAGAGCGTTTCCGCTAGCCATTCGCATGGCCACGTATCCTCGTTTTTAGAGCTCGAATCGGCTATTCGAATCCAAGAACCCTAGCAACTTCGATGAACCCTCGGTGTCTCTTTAGAGATCCTCGCGATAGGATCATCGGAGAGGAAGGTTAGTTTCAGTAGTAGCCAGGTCTCTGCTGGACGAGGTTCGTCGAGGATCGATCGGAACGACTCGCTTAAATCTTCGCGAGGGAACTCGTGATTCGCCTCGGAGTCGTAGATAAAAGCGTGGGCATTATCGGGAACAGGGGGCTACCTCGCGGAGGTATAATCGCGCGGAAAGAGGGGGCTGGGAGGCTGGAAGAGGAATCCGTGTGCGACTCGTGGGCCCAGGCGAGGTCTCTATTGCATCATTTACATTTAACGAATGATCCACTTAGAGGAGGCGATTGGACGATCGTGATTTATGCGGGAACGTTCCGGGAACCGCGGCCTCGAGACATTTCAATTACGCTATCGCGCCACTCAGAAGCGGATGTTAGGACCAATATGCCGGCCACCTGATCGCAGAACCCTAGAGCTTTGGCAATCCGAGTTCGAGGCTCCTGTTCCTTCGCTTGGATCCCTGGCTATCGGTTAACGATCCGCGGAAGGTGAGCCACGGAGTGTAGCTAGCTCGCGATTTGCACATTCGGCATTCGTCTTTCGGCCCGTTTCAATTAGGTTATCGGTACTCGAGGTTGCGAATGCAGATTATCGTTCTTGCACCTCGCCTGTGCGCTCAGAATGAAGACCCGAGAGTGACGGACCTTGGATGCCCAAGCTCAGAGTGGAGAAATCGAAAGTGACTCGCCCGCGCGATGAGTCGTTAGAGCCAGGTGTCGGACGTGCGGGTTGTGTTGCTATTCGTGCAGACGAGTTATGGTTTATTTATTTGTCGCGTGATTCGATGGATGTGAAGAGTATGGGTTTGTTTGCTGGTGTCGTGGTGCGTTGAATTTTGGATGGGATACAGGCTTCGAGTTTGAGATCGTTGCTTTTGCTATTTTACGTAAAATGTTTTGTGAAAAACTTGAATTTGGATTGCCAATTTTAATAGTAAAGTGGAAATTTATAATTTTTCAATTATAAAATTTCCGCAATCTTTTTAATTTTTGAAGGCTCTTTCATACCAATTCGATGGGTGTGAAGGAAGAAGTATGGGTTTGGTGGTATCAAAGTGCGTTGAATTTTGGATGGGATGCAGGCTTCGAGTTTGAGATCCTTGCTTTTGCTACTTTACGTATTTTACGTAAATATTTCTGCGAGAAACTTGGGTTTGGATTGCCAATTTTAATAGTAAAGTGGAAATTTGTAATTTTTCAATTATAAAATTTCCGCAGTTTTTATAATCCTTGAGGGCTCTTTGAAAACTGCGAATCTTAAAATTTACTCTTTTATTATAATTTATTAACTTGGAGTACTGTTCAGTACCCCATTTTTGTAAGGATTATTAGGTCTTTGTAACTCGATATCAAATTTTGAAATTTAAAAATTTCGAATTTTGGTAGTAAGAAGATTTGCCGAATTTTTAATAGCCGATATTTTCTATGGGATTTGAACTCATTGCTTTTTATATTTCGTATGTTGGATAAGCCCATAAGTAATTCTATTTTGTATAATTATAAATTATAATTTTTATTTTATTATTCACTATTATTTTCAAATCATTTCGATAATAGAATTTCCAGATAATTTTTAGATAATAATTTCTAGATAATAGATTTCATTTTGATAGAACCTTTGAATTTCAATTATTCGATTTGAATTATTACAATTTTGACCGATAATGTAATATCGTTTCTAAATTTTCAAACCTACTTCCTGCCTTTCTTGTATCTCAAATTTGTCGATGGATCAATATTTTCAAATTTATCAATGAATTTCACTGTCACGTACGTAAATTAAAAATTAAAATTCAATTTCCAAGTCTTCAATATTAAAAAAGAATTAAATGTTCCCAACTGAATTACTAATTTAAATCGATTACTATCTATTACTAATTTAAATCTATTACTATCTATTACAAATTTAAATTAAATTCCTCTTTTCAAAAATTTTTGTTCGCGTACATTTTGTGACAAATTACTAGATATTGTTCACGATACGATCTAATAATTCGTTCTGTGACGTTTATTACTCTGGTCAGGAATTTGAAAGAAAGAATAATACAAACATTTTCTACGTGTACTGAAGAAATCTACCGTGGAGAATTACACAATTCTGATAGAAACAATAGATGGCTTCTGGGTAGAGTTGAGCAATTCGAAGGAAGAAATAAAACCAATTAATATAGTTCTCGTACGTAACACTGACGGAAAAGCCTGAAGGTGAAAGTAGAACGTATAACAAAATAACGACATAACAAGGGAAAACGTAGTTTTAAAATGGAGAACATGTTTGGAATGAAGGGGATAGTAAAAGTTAACAGTGGACCCTTGGTAGGAATCAAAATATAGGAATAAAAAGCAACGTTTTCCTCGTCAACTCGAAAACAAAATACCGATACCTTGCAATTATATGCAAATTGCTGAATTCTTTCTCTTAAATGTATTATAATCGTATGCAAACTGGTCTCAAACTGTTGCCTGCAGATTTTGAAAATACGATTGCGTTTCGGTTCTTGAAGTTTCGCGTGGAATTTTAACACTTTATTAATCATGCCACGAAAATTAAATATTTTACAAAAATGATTTAATTGTATTATATTATATTTAATTATTTAACAATGCATTACGTTCATCAGGAAAAGTTTGATCTGTATTTCTTTCATAATCTCAGTTGCATTCTTGTAATTAAAAATATTTTAGATTTAAAATATTTCCTTTTTCTTGATTGGACAAAATTTTGTTTAACCCTTTGCACTCGTATGTCACGCTGGAAGTGACAATACTAATTTGCTCTAAAACTATTTAATTTATAATAAAAATAAATGAAACAAATATAACACGTTGAATTCTACCACTGTAAATTACTTTAATTCACTTAGCTAAAAATAAATACAAGTTGACAACCAACAATTTTGAAAATAAATCGAGTGCAAAGGGTTAAAAATAAATTATTTTCTTTTGTAAAAATAATTCTATTAATTTCCTCTCTGGAAAAATTATTTCCTTAATAAAGAGCGATTCTTTTTGTAAATAAATTATTTCCTCTTGCAAAATAAATTATTTTCTTTATATCAAAAAATTAGCTTTTCTTAGAAAAAGTAATTTGTTAAGAATAAAAATTGTTTTCTTTCGTGAAAGAAGTTATCTTCCTAATAAATAAAATTATATTTTTTCACGGAAAAAAGAATTGTATCGTTAAATGCAGAACGCAACTGAGATAAGCTACAATATGCAACGTAATAGTCATTGATAATGCGTAATGTTACATACGCAAATAGTATGAAACGATTTCCTAGCGTGTTAAAATTTCACGATTCTCGCTCTGAAATCGAGGATAGAATTTCGCGGGAAATTTAGTATTACGATGTTCTACGTTAATTACCTTTCTCAACGGCACCATTTGTTACGCGAACGCGGTGTTCGGCGATCGTTTAATATTTACACTTCTTGACAGGGTACACAGTGCTCGCAGCCGTTTAAATTTAATCAATGTTCCTTTGGCTTGGTCCCCTTTAAAATAGGATTATACGTCGTTCTCAATCTTGCTCGAAAAATGACACAATTCCGATAAAAGTCTCGGAGCTTCTTATCCTGTCTGCAAAGAAATTCGTTCCAGAGGCTGCTAGAATCTATATCTCACGGTGGCTCGACAAAAAGAAGCCCAACTTCCAACTTTCTCGTGAAACAGCTTCCCAAGATCCGAACGTTCAACAGACATTCGTATCATCCAGCGATAGTTCGATAATAAACGGTTAACGTGGCAGAGAAATTGAATTCTGACCGACGGAGACCTAATGTATGTCAATGTATGCAGACCCCATTTTCTCCCAGCTACGATCCATCTTAAAGCCTCGTTCGAAACTCTCTTAGCCGCTGAATATACCTCCTCCCGATCCCTCCTTCGGGATAATCTCGAGTTCAAAAGAATACCTCTTGAGCGAGGGTTCATTCAAATTAATCTCCCCGGAAGAATAGCCCTAATTGTGTAGACAGCGGGAGTAGCCTGCAGCAAACTTAGCAGTCCGAGTTTAAACAATAATTAAATTCTGCTCTTCCATGGTGGAAAAACTTCTCAACCACCAAGACACTCTCATGCACTCGGGTTTACACAGAGATGCAGTCGCAATTTCCTCGAGGACACGTTCCCAGCTAACCGCTAAAAAGCAGGTAGCAGCAGAGCCAACTGGAATAGCAACGAGTACGTGGACGATCATCCAACGACGACACGGTCGTTCAATTAAAACACCATGGTCGGTCGATCACTTCATAATTTTCCAGTCGAAATCCCTGCCCGATGCTCGACTGTCACGGATTTCACGGCGACCACTCGTCAACAGCATCGTCGCAGCGTGACAGGAGTTCCTGTTCGGTCGTTAAACGTGTCAATCGGCTCCTAGTCGCAGCACGATCACGTGTTGCCTCGAAGGATCACGTTAGGACGGTTTTTGCCGATCACGGCAGCTAAAGAAGATCGTCTTTGCTTGTTACCGGAGCACACGGATCTAGGGGGTAGCTGTACCGTTCGACTCGGTTACGTTGCTCGTTACGCGATTCGCCGAATCACGTCTCCGCGATTACGCGTCCCAGGATACATCGGGATCCCGTTATCGTTCGCGATCGATTAACTCCCTTGATGTGTTTCTTCGTCTGGGCAGCGGACCAAGCGAAGAAGAGACCGAGCTACCTAGGGGGCTTGGCTTGCCAGAGGATCACCGAGGAAACCTTTTTGGTCTTGGAGAAACATGCTACGACACTCTGGCTGTCTTGCCTTGGCTCTTCCACTCCGAGCTTTTCACTCCACTGTGTCTCTTCCTCTTCTTCTTCTTTTTCTTCTTCTTCTTCTACTACTCCTTCTTCTCCTTTTTCGTTTAATCGGATGCACGCTTAACGGCGACGTCTTTGTTCGAGTCCCGCCGGAAGTGCCTAAAGAACGCACAGACTCGTCCGCGGTGCGACAGCGATATAAAGCCACGATACGTCTACACGGAAGGCTTTTTCAGCATCCTCGACGTCAGCACACTATCAAACACGATGACACATTTTTCCCTGTTTTATCTCGCGCGGAACTTGTCATCGCGAAAGAGACGGCTGCACGCAATCGAGCACGGCCCCTCCTCTTGTACCGCTTTCCTTCCTTTTGCGCAACGGATCAGGGTCTTTCGGGGAAACCGCAATTTCCGTTCATCGAATCGATATCCTCGCGTGATAATTCTTGGGAATGGTGGATAAGAAGCGCGCGTGCGATAAAGAAACGCAGGGTTTAATCCGGTTTAACCATCGGAAGACGCATAGGCGATTCCAGGCACGCGTTACTTTACACCTTGCAAATTAGTTCGCGGACAGCGCAAGAATGATTACCGTTAGCGATGCAGCAATTACCGCGAGGCAAGTGACTCGTTATGGTCGCGCGAAATGCGATTTTTCCAGTGCCCCTTTGCTAACGTGAATCCCGTTCGGGCTATCTCGTTCTAAAGATTAACCTGGTACGCTACATCGGCCGACGCTAATTAGTTGTCGTTCCAGCAATCGCGAGCAACAGGCAGATAACGTTGTTTGCCAACTGGTGAACTGCTACGAGGCAATTGCCCCGATACTTCGGCACCGGGCTGGCTCGTTTGCATAGACGACTAAATTCGCTACGGAAGCAAGCACCGTGTATGGCAGACTCGATCGATCGCACGCTAAGCTCTTTTGCGATTTCCGCTACGGGGACACTACTAGTTCCGTTCCATCTCAGCTAACCTGTTTCGTGTTTACGTTACTCGTTACTCGTGTGTAGATCTTTGCGCGGAAAGAGAACAATCCTGTGTCGAGGTCTGTGTTTCCAGATAGACGAGGAAGCTCATCGGTGATTTTGGTCGAGAGAAGAGTTTGGCTAATTTTATTCTATCTATTTGACATCTAAGATACACACTGTTGGGGCCTAGGTCTTTCTGTGAGAGAAGGGATAATTGTGAATGAAGTATCCACATGACGAGTTAGGTGAGGAAGCTCGTCAGCGACTTTGGTCGAGACAAGAGTTTGGCTAATTTTATTCTATCTGTTTGAGGTTTAGGTTACACACTGTTGGAACCTAGGTCTTTCTCTGAGAGAAGGGATAATTGTGAATGAAATATCTATATCACGAGTTAGATGAGGAAGATCATGAAGGATTTTTATGGAGAAGAGACTTTTGGATAGTTTTATCCAATCTGTTTGACATTTAGACTAGTCACTGTCTAAATCTAGGTCTTTCTTTTAAAAAAGAGAGCAATAGTGAACGGAGCATCTATATTATGAGTTAGATAAGGAAAGTCATCTGCCATTTTAGTCGAGAAGAGTCGTTTGGATAATTTTATCTAATCTGTTTGACATTTAGACTAGTCACTGTCTACGTCTAGGTCTTTCTTTTAAAAAGGAGAGCAATAGTGAATGAAACATCTATATTATGAGTTAGATAAGGAAGCTTATCAGCAATTTTAGTCCAGAAGAGACGTTTGGATAATTTTGTCGAATCTGTTTGACATTTAGGCTAGAAATTTAGATTGCCTGAACTTTGTCTTTCTTTGAAAAATAGGACAATAGTGAATGCAGTATCTCATGAATTAGATGAGGAACTCATGAAGGATTTTGGTCGAGAAGAGTCTTTTGAATAATTTTATCCAATCTGTTTGACATTTAGATTAGTAACTATCTGTATCTAGGTCTACCTTTAAAAGAAAAGATAATCGTGAATACAGTATCTATATCATGAGTTAGATGAGGAAGCTCGTCAAAGATTTTGGTCGAGAATTGAGTTTGGCTAAGTTTATTCTATCCATTTGACATTTAGAGCAGACACTGTCTAAACCTAGGTCTTTCTTTGAAAGAAAGGACAGCAGCGAATGAAGTATCTATATCATGAGTTAGATGAGGAATTCATGAAAGATTTTGGTCGAGAAGAGTCTTTTGAATAATTTTATCCAATCTGTTCGACATTTAGATTAGTGACTGCCTATACCTAGGTCTACCTTCAAATTGACAATAGGAGGATTTTAGCCTAATTTTTGCTCGCTGTCTATTCTTAGATTAGCTTTCGTGTAAACAGGAAACGATTCTGTCAGGAGTATCTATACCCCAAGTTAGCGAAGTCTACTGCGAACTTTAACCAATTTTGTCCAATCTATTTGACACTTAGAATAGTCACTGTCTATTTCTAAATGTTTATGTGAAAAATAGGACGATCGTGTATCGAAGATCTATATATGATCTAGTTTTATCGAATGAAAGACTTTATCCAATTTTACTCGATCAATTTGACATTTGGAGTACTTACTGTCAATTCTTGTATCTTTCTGTCAAAAAGACCATCGTGTATCACGAGTTAGGCCAGTATACCCTTCCTAGACTTTCGTAACAAGATCACGATTTTTCCTCAGTTTCGTCCAACCTATTCGACATCTGGAATACTCTCTGCCTGTTCCTAGGTCAAAGTGTAAAAGACGAAGTATCTGTACCACGAGTTAGAGAACAGCTAAATCCACTCAACGAGCAAACCTCGTGCACAAGACTATCGATCTGTCATTAAGCTCTTCCACACCATGAGGAAACCACGAATATTATTCGATCAATTCTCCATTCAGATCACTCGTTCTCTACTCTCCTAAACTTTTGCCTAAAAAGGAACGATTATCTATCAAACGTTTCTATCGCGAGTTAGACCATCATCGCTACGAGTAGACCCAATTGCAAATGTCCAATGTACTCACTCTCTGTCCCAAAATCTCCCAAAAAATCCCAAAGAGCCATGCTACACTAGCAGCGAGACGACGTTAGACTAAGTCTACTCACGATAAGAAGCAAACCTCATTCATGCACGAGAGACTCGACCGTGGTCAATCTTCTCTCCAACTTTCGCCACGAGAAGACCCAGTTTTACCCGATTTCATCCATCTCATCGCCATTTCGAATACTCACTGTCTATTGCTAGATCTCTACGAGAAAAGGAGGATCGTGCATCTATATCGGGATTTTCGCCACGAGAGGTCCGCGAAGCTGTCGTTGGAGGATATCGATCGGTGGTTTCTGGTGATTCGAGGGCGTCGCGCGCGGAATCGAGCAGCCACGCGATAACCTTTCTTTCGGTGCACACCGTGACGGAATGGAACACGAGCGTTCGATCGATCGGGGGATCGAGGAAAGGCGGCCTGTGCTCGGCCGGCACGCGCTACTCGACCTGACAACGGATCGAAGTGCCGGAGGACTGTTTTAGTGGCTGCTCAATGCATCGCCAGTGGCAGTCACTCCCTTCTCTCGATCTCCGACGTCGCTCGCTTCTCTCTGTCCCTCATGGCCCGTGGTCGCCACCTCCACCTCCGCAGCCACCTCCAGTCTGACAACCGGAGGTTCGCGAGAGAGAAAAGGAGAGAGAGATCGGCTGGTGGAGGAAACGTTGCGCGAAACGTGCATCGGTTTAACCGCTTGTAAACCCTTACACCGCGTCACGCGTATCTGTACTTCTTGTTACGAGGCTTATCTTGCCATCTTGTCGCCGAAATTCCCGGCGACTCGCGGATCCAAATGTCTTTTACGATGAAACCGAAACCTCGCTTTTTGCCTTTATTTTTAGCTTTCGCTTTGGCTTTGTTCATGGGTTTCAGTTTGAGTTTGGATTTTCATTTAGGTTTAGGTTTGAGTTTAGACTTAGGTCTGGATTTGGATTTGGATTTGGATTTAACTTTGATTTTGAATTTGGGTTTGGGTTAGGGTTAGGTTTAAATTTGGACTTGGACTTTGAGTTTGGGTTTGGATTTGGATTTCAAATTTGAATATGGATTTGGATTTGGAGTTTAAGTTTGAATATGGATTTGGATTTGGACTTTAAGTTTGAATATGGATTTGGATTTGGACTTTAAGTTTGAATATGGATTTGGATTTGGATGTAGATATGGGTTTGCATTTGCATTTAGATTTGGATTTAGATTTGGATTTGGATTTGGATTTGAATTTAGATTTGGATTTAGTCTTAGACTGTGTGTTGGGTCTGAATTTGAATTTGGATTTGAACTTGGACTTGGATTTAGGTTTGGACTCAGACTTGGATTTAGATTTTAAATTTGAATATGGATTTGGATTTCGATGTGGATACAGATTTGCATTTATATTTAGATTTCGATTTCGATTTAAACTTGGATTTAGGTTTGTATTCAGACTTGAATTTAGATTTTAGATTTGAATATGGATTTGAATTTGGACATGGATACAGATTTGCATTTATATTTGGATTTGGATTTGGATTTGGTCTTAGACTTTGTATGTTGGGTTTGAATTTGAATTTGGTCATAGACTGTGTATTGTGTTTGAATTTGAATTTGGATTTAGACTTGGACTTGGACTTGGATTTGGATTTGGGTTTTTATCATTTTCACAAATAATATAAATTCGAAAATAAAAATTTCCAAGTTGGAAATTTTATAGTGGAGAAATCGTAATACATGATTATAAAATTCTAAAATATAAATGATAATGATAAAACTATGGAAAATGTACTGAATTTCACGGGGTAATAGTTTTCAGTACTGCTGTCACAGGGAGCATAGAAAATAGAGTAGAAATTTAGCAGAAATTTTAATAAAGTATTAATAAATTTTATTTAGGTTTCATTTCTTATTCTGCTTTAAAGAAACTGTCTTTATGTTCGTATTCTTTTTAAATTACGTTAATAGTCGTGGTTTTTAAGCTAGATTGCGTAGTATCAAAAATGAACGCTGAAAGCGAAGATCAAAACCCGAAGATTGTTGGTGATTGCTATCTAATTTCGTTATTAGTTCAAGTTCGATGAAACTTATTACGGAAGTGAAATTTCGAAACATCGATAAGATGCTCGCGAAATTTTTGAAAGTCGATTGTTTTCCTAGTTTTCACTATAAATTATACATTTCACAGGCGAGCGTTATGCTTTCTGTGCGTGCTGAATTCATGCGGAAGAAGAAATTTCTAACAGCTCGGTTTGCGATTTTTCTAGGTGAAAAGTAAAAGATAAATATGTGGTACACACACTACTATTCTAATAAACAGATAACATTTACTGATCGTGGAGATTTTTGATGGCAACGTGTATTCCTTATTTTCTTTTTCTTTTCTTTCTTATGGTTGATTATTTTTGGTTATTATTTTAAAAATTGATTACTTTATCGTGGAAAAAATTATTATGAAACAGACCTTATTTTAGAGAACTTTGCGTGTTTCAATACTAGATTTAAAATAACAAATTAAGGTTTATTAATTTAATTTTTTGACACTGTTTCTAATCATTTAAGGCAATAAGTTAAGGTATGGGAATATTTAAATAAATGTATGATAAAATAAAATTAATTTAAAGGATCCTCGTTCAAATCAACGATATATTTCAAAAACTAACATTCATAAATTTGATTTCAATCTACAGAATTTTTTATTAATTTCATTAGGCTGTCGGAATATTTAAACAACTCTCAAATAAAATAAATCCTTTTTGATACAGTGTTATTGTGTTATTTATTTCTTTAATATATTCAAAACCTCAACATTCACAAATTTTACCTCTATCTGCGCAATTTTTTGCGAATTTCATTAAGTCATCGCAATAATTAAACGACTCCAAAGATAAAATAAATATTATTAGTTTCAATAATATATTCGAAATCGCAACATTCCTAATTCTTATTTCAATCTCCACTATTTTTTGTTCATTTCATTAATCAAAATAATTAATATAGTTTGACGTTGAATAAATATTAATATTTATCAAATAGAATATAATTAATTCGTATAGAATAGCAACGAAATAAATCTTAATGGTGATACATGAAAATACTCATTTCACAAATAGAATAAGGAAGACCAACATTCATAGTTCATTTCAATTCACATAATTCCTTTCTAATTTCATGAAATCATCGCAATAATTTAACGACTCCAAAAATAAAATAAATCTCATTAGCTTCAATAATATATTAAACATATTACAAATCGCAAAATTCTTAAACTTTATTTCTACCTCCCCTATGTTTTCTTAATTTAATTCATAAAAATAAGTAACTTATATAGAATAGCAACGAAATAAATCTTAATCGGTATACATAAAAATACTCATTTCGCAAATAGTATATAAAGGAGCTGTGGTAGTGGTTGTCATAGAATGTTTGGTATAAGTATGAGGAATGTATGTGTGTGACGAGTATTACAGAGTCACGAAAAAGAATTAGCGGGTGAATGACAGTCATCAGAAATAGACGTTTTGTGTAAAAGAGTCCAGAATACATTATATCGCAGTGAGAAGCGAATTTATTTTATGTGATTTAATTATAATTTATGTTGTGTTGTTATGCTCTTCAATTAATATTGTTATCAGTTTATCCATTTACTCACAGGAGCAGCATTTATAATTCGTTTCATTTCGTATAATTCCTCTGTAATTTCCTTAAATCGCGAAAATATTGAAACGACACTCGAAGGGAAGCGAAGAAAAATAACGTGGAAAGCGGAAAAACAAATATGTACGTTGTATCCGAGGTACAATTATTTTCTTTACTTTCAACTTCCGGCAACCCCCTTCGTCGTTCCTCTTCCTCCATTATCCTCCCTCGCAAAGCGTTACCTCTGCTTTCACTTTCATCCCGACGAGGAGGTTCACGAGACGAGCAGGAGGATCGGTATAAAATACAGCTAGATTCAACGGAACACGCAGCTGCAAGAGCCACGGTTGCTCCACATTATTCAGTTTTCATCTTTCCAGGGAAAAAAGTGGTACTTTCCGCATTTCCGCGAGTTTCAACCGCCATGGAGCATGCAAGTATCGTTTTTTGTGTTTATACTTGCTAACCCTCTGAAAGAGTTTCGCGATAAAGAATTCTATGTGAAGTCCGGTGAAGTATTCCTTTCCCGGTTCTTTCGGCATATAATTTTTATTTTCCTTGCTTTTCCGTGCTCCTCCCCGGAGGGATATTTTTGAAACAATGCAAACATCGTGGAAACCGATGTATGCATTTTTTAAATCAAATCCTGGGAAAGGGGATGCTGGAAATATGTGTTTCGACGTAATCGAGTAACGAGGTGTTTGAATATTTAATTAAAATATGAGGCGTAATTGGTGGGAGTACACGAATTGTAATTGCAATTAAATGGCGTGTCAGAATTAGGAAGAAATAAATTTTGCTTTGATATATGGAAATTCTGTGGTGTTAATATAAGTCTAATTTAGTAAGAGATATAATGATATTATACAATTATTATATTATACAATATTGTAATATAATAATGTTAATATTTTAATAAAATAATAGAAATGTTAAAAATAATATTATTATAACGTAGAAATATTTTCGAAAATTATGAAGTTCTTCAACAGAGTACATACTCGTGTATTTATAATTTGTTTTTAATTTTAGTTGAAAATTTAATAGAAATGAGGTAACTTTAATATAGGAATACAGCAAATTTGATATAATTATAAGCAGCTTCATTTTTATAAATGTTATAACTATACAAATGCAGAGCTGAAATAAAACTCATATGCTAAATGAAATAGATGTAATAATAATATTTATAAAGGCAGAAAAATATTAAAACATTATTATTTTATAAAATTATCTAATCCACCAGCAAAATTTAAGTACCCTAAATTGAAAATTTAATATAGTTAGATGGTCTTCATATTAATATTAATATTTCATAGAATTATAAAGTCACTCGGAAAAATTTAAAAATCCTAAACTGAAAATTTAATATAATTAGATTGTCTTGATTTATATCTATAAATGCTAGATATAATTTTTCAAATGTATAGCTAAAATAAACTTTGCATTCTTAATGAAATAAGTGAAATAAAAATATTTGTAATAGAAGAAAAATATTGGAATATTAATATTTCATAAAATTATAAAGTCCCCCCGAAAAATTGAAATACCCTCATCTGAAAATTTAATATAATTAGATTGTCTTGATTTATATCTATAAATACTAGCTGTAATTTTTCAAATGCACAGCTAAAATAAATTTCGCATTTTTAATGAAATAGGTGGAATAAGAATATTTATAAAAGTAGAAAAATATTAAAACATTATTATTTTATAAAATTATCAAATCATTCAGCAAAATTTAAGTACCCTAATCTGAAAATTTAATATAGTTAGATCATCTTTATTTATTCTATATGTATAAATATTATAATTTTTCAAATGCACAGCTAAAATAAACTTTTGCATTCTTAATGAAATAAGTGAAATGTAAATATTTGTAAAAGAAGAGAAATATTGGAATATTAATATATCATAAAATTATAAAGTCCCTTGGAAAAATTTAATACCCTCATCTAAAAATTTAATATAATTTTTCAAATGCACAGCCGAAATGAACTTCATACTCTTACTAAGAAAAATAGAATACCAACGTCCGTGAAAGAAAAAACGAAAAAAAAAGAAAATAAGAAAATTAAAATTGTAATTTAGAAGATTCAGTACACCTGAGTTAATAGTTCAAAGAGACGACTAACGAGGAGGAAGAAAAAGGTTCTTTCACGAATCTCCTAGGCGGACAGACGTGTGCAGTCTAGAAACAGAGGTGGTACGAATTCCTCACCAACCTACAAAATTACGGAGAACCGTTTTATACGCTTTTTTCATGCAGAAAGTAGTGCGACTTGTGTAATATTCAGATTATACATTCTTTGTGCAGAAATCAACTGCTTAGCCAATCTGTCCGATTGTACGTTATATTCGCACGCAAAAGAAGTCATTCTGCCAGGAAAAGAACGAGTTTTACAGTTCCGCCGAGCACACGTGTGTGTTCCTGTTCGAAAAGGTAAAATGCAATCAGGGACTACGAGGTGGAGAAGGAAGAACTTCTTTTTCCATCGCTCGCGTTCTGCGAATGGCACTAATGCTCTAATGAAATATAATTCCAATCGTACGTTTTTCTCCAATGTAAATCCATTCGCCATGTTAAATATTTGACGCGAGATCTTCAATTTCCGCTCTCAGGCTTTGTTAGTTTTGCACGAATATCTCCATGTACAGGCTGTACCAAAAATTGTTGCTCAATTAACCGGACGGTGACCCTTCGGATCGATGTTTCAAAAATAAGGATAGAAGGAAAAATATCTTTTTCATTCGAAGCATCTGTTTTAGAAGAAACGAGTTCGGCGAATTTTTCGCGTGGGAAAATTTAGGCTAAATTGTGCGGAATATTGTGATTCGGAAATACTATTATTGGTTTACCTCAGGTGTTTCTTGAATGGAAATATATTAATATATTTATTGAAATAACGATTTTTTTACGGAGAAAAATTTTCGATAAATTGTGCAGAATATTGTGATTCGGAAATATTATTATTGGTATACTTTTTGGTTTGAAATATATTAATATATTTATGAAAATTACTAATTTTTCGTATAGGATAATTTTGGCTAAATTGTAGAAAGTATTGTGATTTGAAAATATTATTATTTATATACTTCAGGTGTTTTTTTGGTTTGAAATATATTAATATATTTATTACAATAACGAATTTGTTACGTAGGAAAATTTTGGATAAATTGTGTAGAATATTGCGATTCGGAAATACTACCATTGGTATACCTTACGTGTTTTCTGAAAAGAAATATATTAATATATTTATTAAAATGACGAATTTTTCATGTACAAAAATTTTTGATAAATTGTGCACAATATTATGATTCGGAAATATTATTATTGGTATACTTCAGATGTTTTTTGGTTTGAAATATATTAATATATTTATTAAAATAACGAATTTTTCGCGTAAGAAAATCTTGGCCAAATTGTACGAAGTATTGTAATTTAAAAATATTATTATTTCTATACTTCAGGTGCTTTTTGACAAGAAATATATTAATATATTTATAGAAATAGCGAATTTTTCGTGCAGGATAATTTTGGCTAAATTATGCGAAGTATTATGATTTAAAAATATTATTTGTACACTTTAGTTGATTTTTTACTAAATATATATTAATTAAAATATTGACATATTTTATATCATAAATTTATTTATTAAAATATCAATATACTATGTATCATAAAATATTAATATATTTCCAAATCAATCGTCGTACCAATAATCCACGCAATTTCGCCAAAATTTTCATACGCAAAAATTTCGACTAAAAATGGCAGATTCTTCCGTGTCAATGACGAGAACTCATCATCCGGAATGATCGTCAACTCAATTATTTTCGTTGAATATATACTTTGAATAGATTTTACTGTAAAAGGGGATGCTGGAAATATGTGTTTCGACGTAATCGAGTAACGAGGTGTTTGAATATTTAATTAAAATATGAGGCGTAATTGGTGGGAGTACACGAATTGTAATTGCAATTAAATGGCGTGTCAGAATTAGGAAGAAATAAATTTTGCTTTGATATATGGAAATTCTGTGGTGTTAATATAAGTCTAATTTAGTAAGAGATATAATGATATTATACAATTATGATATTATACAATATTGTAATATAATAATGTTAATATTTTAATAAAATAATAGAAATGTTAAAAATAATATTATTATAACGTAGAAATATTTTCGAAAATTATGAAGTTCTTCAACAGAGTACATACTCGTGTATTTATAATTTGTTTTTAATTTTAGTTGAAAATTTAATAGAAATGAGGTAACTTTAATATAGGAATACAGCAAATTTGATATAATTATAAGCAGCTTCATTTTTATAAATGTTATAACTATACAAATGCAGAGCTGAAATAAAACTCATATGCTAAATGAAATAGATGTAATAATAATATTTATAAAGGCAGAAAAATATTAAAACATTATTATTTTATAAAATTATCTAATCCACCAGCAAAATTTAAGTACCCTAAATTGAAAATTTAATATAGTTAGATCGTCTTCATATTAATATTAATATTTCATAGAATTATAAAGTCACTCAGAAAAATTTAAAAATCCTAAACTGAAAATTTAATATAATTAGATTGTCTTGATTTATATCTATAAATGCTAGATATAATTTTTCAAATGTATAGCTAAAATAAACTTTGCATTCTTAATGAAATAAGTGAAATAAAAATATTTGTAATAGAAGAAAAATATTGGAATATTAATATTTCATAAAATTATAAAGTCCCCCCGAAAAATTGAAATACCCTCATCTGAAAATTTAATATAATTAGATTGTCTTGATTTATATCTATAAATACTAGCTGTAATTTTTCAAATGCACAGCTAAAATAAATTTCGCATTTTTAATGAAATAGGTGGAATAAGAATATTTATAAAAGTAGAAAAATATTAAAACATTATTATTTTATAAAATTATCAAATCATTCAGCAAAATTTAAGTACCCTAATCTGAAAATTTAATATAGTTAGATCATCTTTATTTATTCTATATGTATAAATATTATAATTTTTCAAATGCACAGCTAAAATAAACTTTTGCATTCTTAATGAAATAAGTGAAATGTAAATATTTGTAAAAGAAGAGAAATATTGGAATATTAATATATCATAAAATTATAAAGTCCCTTGGAAAAATTTAATACCCTCATCTAAAAATTTAATATAATTTTTCAAATGCACAGCCGAAATGAACTTCATACTCTTACTAAGAAAAATAGAATACCAACGTCCGTGAAAGAAAAAACGAAAAAAAAAGAAAATAAGAAAATTAAAATTGTAATTTAGAAGATTCAGTACACCTGAGTTAATAGTTCAAAGAGACGACTAACGAGGAGGAAGAAAAAGGTTCTTTCACGAATCTCCTAGGCGGACAGACGTGTGCAGTCTAGAAACAGAGGTGGTACGAATTCCTCACCAACCTACAAAATTACGGAGAACCGTTTTATACGCTTTTTTCATGCAGAAAGTAGTGCGACTTGTGTAATATTCAGATTATACATTCTTTGTGCAGAAATCAACTGCTTAGCCAATCTGTCCGATTGTACGTTATATTCGCACGCAAAAGAAGTCATTCTGCCAGGAAAAGAACGAGTTTTACAGTTCCGCCGAGCACACGTGTGTGTTCCTGTTCGAAAAGGTAAAATGCAATCAGGGACTACGAGGTGGAGAAGGAAGAACTTCTTTTTCCATCGCTCGCGTTCTGCGAATGGCACTAATGCTCTAATGAAATATAATTCCAATCGTACGTTTTTCTCCAATGTAAATCCATTCGCCATGTTAAATATTTGACGCGAGATCTTCAATTTCCGCTCTCAGGCTTTGTTAGTTTTGCACGAATATCTCCATGTACAGGCTGTACCAAAAATTGTTGCTCAATTAACCGGACGGTGACCCTTCGGATCGATGTTTCAAAAATAAGGATAGAAGGAAAAATATCTTTTTCATTCGAAGCATCTGTTTTAGAAGAAACGAGTTCGGCGAATTTTTCGCGTGGGAAAATTTAGGCTAAATTGTGCGGAATATTGTGATTCGGAAATACTATTATTGGTTTACCTCAGGTGTTTCTTGAATGGAAATATATTAATATATTTATTGAAATAACGATTTTTTTACGGAGAAAAATTTTCGATAAATTGTGCAGAATATTGTGATTCGGAAATATTATTATTGGTATACTTTTTGGTTTGAAATATATTAATATATTTATGAAAATTACTAATTTTTCGTATAGGATAATTTTGGCTAAATTGTAGAAAGTATTGTGATTTGAAAATATTATTATTTATATACTTCAGGTGTTTTTTTGGTTTGAAATATATTAATATATTTATTACAATAACGAATTTGTTACGTAGGAAAATTTTGGATAAATTGTGTAGAATATTGCGATTCGGAAATACTACCATTGGTATACCTTACGTGTTTTCTGAAAAGAAATATATTAATATATTTATTAAAATGACGAATTTTTCATGTACAAAAATTTTTGATAAATTGTGCACAATATTATGATTCGGAAATATTATTATTGGTATACTTCAGATGTTTTTTGGTTTGAAATATATTAATATATTTATTAAAATAACGAATTTTTCGCGTAAGAAAATCTTGGCCAAATTGTACGAAGTATTGTAATTTAAAAATATTATTATTTCTATACTTCAGGTGCTTTTTGACAAGAAATATATTAATATATTTATAGAAATAGCGAATTTTTCGTGCAGGATAATTTTGGCTAAATTATGCGAAGTATTATGATTTAAAAATATTATTTGTACACTTTAGTTGATTTTTTACTAAATATATATTAATTAAAATATTGACATATTTTATATCATAAATTTATTTATTAAAATATCAATATACTATGTATCATAAAATATTAATATATTTCCAAATCAATCGTCGTACCAATAATCCACGCAATTTCGCCAAAATTTTCATACGCAAAAATTTCGACTAAAAATGGCAGATTCTTCCGTGTCAATGACGAGAACTCATCATCCGGAATGATCGTCAACTCAATTATTTTCGTTGAATATATACTTTGAATAGATTTTACTGTACTCCTCGAGGAGTAAATATTTGCAAAAATTACAGTACGTTAAAAACTTTTTGTTTATTTACAAAATATTTGTTGTTATTGGACTCTTCGAAACGTTTCCATTCTCCATATATATGAATATATTATATTAAAACAGACGATATTTAATTATTTCATACTGTTTAATTACTAGTTAATACTATTTAATTTTATTTAATAACATTTTACCTATTTTCTACGGTTTTTGAGTTATAGTTGAGACTATAATAACGTGAAACACCCTGTATTTAAAGAGTATGTACACACTATATAGAACTGGCATATGATGCCTTATGACACCGAGGAAAAAGAGGTACATGCTCTGTTCATTTTGCCTAACTTCATCTCTGATACTCTTGAAATTTCTGCTTTAAAATTCTTGCTAGTAAATGCAGGTACAGTAGCAAAGTAAATTACATCGATATTCTTTTTATCTTAGATTAATGACTATCACTGATCCCCTGGTTCGTATCGTTCTTTATAACTCTGCATGTACACCTGATGTACTCCGTTCTTGAATCACTAGCAGAGGATGACATTTTCCATTGATAACAAAAACTCATGTACTCATTATTTATAACTGTATTGGAAAAGATGGATCTATTGCAGTTAAGTCCACGTCAGACCTGCATTCCTTACCAGGAACCTCTGTTCAGCTCTGTGCTAAAGCCTCTTTTTCAAGTGTACGTTACAGACTCCGAAACAACTTGGATATAACTAAAAACAGCAAAGGAGATTGAATATCATGTAACTGAATATTTTCTGTATGCATTTGGTTTTCTATTGTCTACCAAAAATTTGTTATTTCTCAGTTAAAAATATTCCATGGAACGTGGAATTTTTACGAATACCTGGTCTGAAGAAGGACGATTCGAACAAGAATTTTTATTTAATCCTTTACACTGGGCGATTTTATCGTTACAGGAAAATAGTAATTCGAAGACTAGTGAAATAGGCGCAAGATTCAAATCTTTCGTGAATTTTTGGACACCCAATATTATTATTTGTAATGATAAAACTGTAGTTTATATAGTATCACTTTCTTCCTTCGTTGTTGAGCAATATTTACAATTTGTAATTAAAAATCTGTGTTTTGTATCAAAATTATTTCTTACGTGAATTTTGGGACCCCCTATATATTTATTGAAAATAATAG
Source organism: Eufriesea mexicana (assembly GCF_001483705.2). Classification (NCBI taxonomy): domain Eukaryota; kingdom Metazoa; phylum Arthropoda; class Insecta; order Hymenoptera; family Apidae; genus Eufriesea; species Eufriesea mexicana. The sequence continues at coordinate 196,398 of NW_016912705.1, forward strand.
ATTAACATTGTATTCCATAATTTTAAAAGACCTTTGTACATTACTAAAAAGAATTATTATCATCGTGTATAATTCTGTGATATCTTCAGGTACCTATTAACCCTTTGTACTCGACGTCTTTCGAAAAATATTAATTCGAAGACTTTCTGCCATAAAGTCTATTTTAAAGGTTATTTTTAAAACGGTAAATAAGAAATCGTATGCAAATTAAGACGTAGAATTATTTTACTTCGATATTCCACGCATCGTTGGGTAATTGTAAATTTCATATATTAATTAACATCCATCTTTAGAATTTGATTAAATGGCGACTGAGAGGTACCTCTCGAGTGCAAAGGGTTAATTGGTACTTATGTATTTACAATTTTTTGAAGTACAGTTTAAAGAAAAGACTGAAGGGTGCCTTCCATTGTCAGGCTGGAAAAAGGCTATTTTTGGGAATTTATAAAAAAGGAACCATAAGACTTTTTGACACAAGAGTTTCGATATCGTTTTTAGATATCCTTAGACTATATGCGCAAATTTTTTCGACTGAAAAAAATGAAAATTGTAAAAGTTATAATGTGATAAATATGAACTGGTTGTCACAGTACCACTTTTTACATGGTATCCCAAAGTTGATATGATTTTGATTGTTTTACTTATCAAAAAGAGACAAATGATAAAGCATTTTGATCAGTAAAGCTAACGTTATGGTGCTAACTTCAAAAAAATAACTCAGGATTTAAGAAAATGGTGACATTTTAAAGTCAAAATATTATATATCAACTTATATATTTTTGTATATTTTTGCCAACTTGTTTGGTTTTCGACGCTTGAAAAACAAAATAAAAAAAAATAGAAAATCGCACGAGATTTTGATCATTTTAGTTTTAAGGACAAAACCATGTTTCCTGAACATACCATTCAAATTTGAAGTAAATTGGTTCATTGGAACTTGAGTTATTCTGTCAGCCAGGTTCAAAGATGCAGTTTCGAGAAAAGCACGTTTAAACTTTTAGATACAGATATCCGGGAAATATCAAAGAATTCTGTGTCTCGACTAATATCACGAATTCCGTTAAATGGCTTTGCAGACGTATTTTCGAAGCTTAAAACTTCGAGAAAATACAAAAAGATATCGATTTCCTTGATCCTCAAACATGAAAGGCCCACTTAAAACTATAACCAATTACTGGAAAGAAAATAAAACGGACATAAATAATTCCAAGGATGAAAAAGTTCGAATGCAAAAGAAACAATAATTGCCCGCAGTATAAAAGAGAAAGAAAAATCCCAGAGATCAAAGAAACGAAATGAAAAAGAAATAACAAATGCTTATAGTTAATCATATGTAACGAAATAAATATGAATAATTCCAAAGATCAAAACGGAGCAAAGCAAAGTGATGAGTAACTGTTGTCAACTGTATATAATGAAAATATTTAATAAAAAAGAAATAAATAATTCCAGAGATGAAAGAAACGAAAGGAAAAAGCAATAATGTGCCTGTAATCGATCATAAGTAATAAAAGAATATAATAAGGAAGAAAGAAATAATTCCAAAGATCAAAGAAACAAAATGATGAAGAAATAATTAATAAATGTCTGTAGTCAATAGTATATAATAAAAATATATAATAAAAAAGAAACAAGTAATTTCAAAGACCAAAAAATTCTAATGAGAAAGAAATAATAAGAGGTTGAAATTACCCATGTATAATTAAAATATATAAAAGGGAAGAAATAAATAATTCCAAAAATCAGCATGTAGAATAAAGATATATAAAAGAAAAGAAATAAATAATTCCAAAAATCACAAAAATCAAAGGAGAGAAAAATAACAAGTGCCTGGAATCAATTATATATAATAACAATGTAAAATAAAAATATGATATAATAAAATATAATAATAAATAATAATAAAAATGTAAGATAATAAAAAGGAAACAAATAATTTCAAAGGCCAAAAAATTCTAATGAAAAAGAAATAATGAGAGGTTGCAATTACTCATGTACAATAAAAATATATAAAAGAAAAGAAATAAATAATTCCAAATATCCCAAAAATCAAAGGGGAGAAAAATAACAAGTGCCTAGAATCAATTATATGTAATAACAATGTGAAACACAAAAGAAAGAAATAATTCCAAAAATGACAAACATGAACGAAAAAAGAAATAATCGTCTGTAATCGATCGGGTACAATGGAAATATATACCGATATAAAAATAAAATAATATATAACGAAAATGAAATCGTGCGGGAGAATATCAGAGAAGCACCGTACGGTATATTAACCCTATCTCACGTTCGCGAAAATTCACGAAGCTCGAGGATTTTCGGATCCCGTAGAATTCATCGCCAGTGGCAATGGCTCTCCTTTCAGTCCTCGAGCTCCTCCTCTCGACGTTCTTTCTCCCTCTCTGCTCCCGTCCTTGTCTACCCTTCTCTACCGGCGGTCGCGGCGTCTTCGTTGCCGGAGAAGCTCGTGAGACGAAACTGAGGGCCACGGTAGCATGTGCACACGTATAGGCAGGAGCGCCTCACTGGGACCGGAGGTACCGCATATTTATGGTGAACATAGGACCCACACGACTAACAGCGGAATCTGTACTAACCACGTCAACGTTCATTGAATATAAGTGGCCTGCTCTGAGCGATTAACCGTGCTGTATTCTATGGCCCGTTTCAGTTCACGGCGAGTGGCCGATACCAGTTTAGGAATTTATTCGCTATCCGAACTCCGGGGCTTTTGGAATTAATGTTACGCGGAAGAACGACGGAGTAATGATCGCTCCGAAATATTTATGATATTAGCTATCCACTTTTCCTTTTTTCTACCAATTTGATACTATGTATGTCTTGCTCGGGGTGAAATTCCTTTTCCCCTTTTCTTGCTTTTTCTTTTGTTTTTGCGTTAGCGATCGTTTCTGGCTTTTCGATAAATTTGGTAGTGTGTCTTCTGCTCGAAACGAAATTTATTTCATTTTGCCTTTTATTTTGTTTTTATGCTAGACTTGGCAGTATTTGTTTTCTAATTGGAATGAAATTCCTTTTTCCCTTTTTTTTACTTTCTCTTTCGTTTTTACGTTAGGAACCGTTTCTCTGTTTTTAATCAATTTGGTAGTATGTTTTCTGCTCGGAACAAAATTTACTTTTTTTTTTTTACCTTTTATTTTATTTCTTGTGTTAGGATCCATTTGATAGTATGTGTCTTTTGATTGGAACGAAATTCTTTTTTCCCTTTTTTTTTTCTGTTTTCTCGTTTGTTTTTGCGTTAGAGACCTGGCTTTTTAATAAATTTGATAGTATGTTTTCTGCTCGAACCGAAATTTATTTCTTTTTCTTTTCTTCCTTTTATTTTGTTTTTTTTGTGTTAGCGACCATTTGATAGTTCTGATTGGAATGAAATTTCATTTTTTTTTTTGATAAATGTGATATGTCTTCTGCTCAGAACGAAATTTATTTCTTCTTTTTTTTGCTTTTATTTTGTTTTTGTTGTTATGGATCATTGGGTAGTTTGTATCTTCTGGTTGGAATGCAATTTATTTTTTTTTAATTTTTATTCTGTTTTCATATTAATAACCACTTTTTGATCAATTTGGTAGTGTGTCTTCTGCTCTGAACAAGATTTATTTCTTTCATTTTTTACTTTTTATTGTTTCATTTTTAATCATTAAAAATGATTACACTTTTGGTTTTTTCATTGATGTATTTTTTGTTCGGGATGAAATTTGTTTCTTCTTTTTCGTATTAGGTATCCACTTTTGGATCTTTGATCAATTTAGAAATTAGAAATTTATAGAGGAAAAGTTACTTACCAAGAAGGAATGTGGAAAGGAGAGTATATACTTTGCAAAATTTTTATTTAAAAAATTTTTATTTCCAAAATTAACGAAGGTATATGTCACTGACATTTTAAAATGAAATTAGACCTAACCTAAAAATAAACTTAGACGATACAAGAAAAAAATCGTATTTGAATACTCGATAAATCGACATTAGAATTTATAGTTTGCAAATTAGGAAAAAAATGTTTTTCACTCAATTATACCCGGCATACACTACGAAAGGTTTTTAGTAACCGTCTTGTTACCAAAACCAGTCGACATCTGGCCTCGTCATCGACGAATTCGAAGAAGAATGCAGCTACCATGCACTGAGGATGCCAAAAGCCATAATCATAAAGCCATAAACATTTCATTCATATTGATTGTTTTGGTATGTGCCACGAGATGAAAAGAATCGTACGAGCTACCATTTTACGGGTAATATAAAAGCAATAAATGTAATTGTTGTTGCTTTAGAAGGAATGTCATTCGTGATATTTTAACAATGCCTTCCTGCACCGGGTAATAAATGTATTGGTAAAAGTAAATAAATTTAAAAATAATTAGTTGTTAATAAGAAGGAAACAAGGATAATATATTATTAATTAAAAACATTTCCTCTTGCCCTTTATTAAATTATAAATTTATTAATTTAATTTAATTTAAAAAATAATAGTCAATGGTCGAAAAGAAAATTTTAATATAAAGAGATATGCAGGATTTTCTCGTTTTTGTTATTACTCTCTGTTTTATTTTAGTTTTTTATACTGTGTATTTGAATTTTACTGATTGATGCGCCTAATAGTATGCAATATGCACAGTCTATCTTTGCAGTAGGAATGAAAGTATTGTGTCATATCGTATGACGTCAAAGATTGTTGTTTCGGAGAAAACAAAATTGTTTACTACGCCTATGCATTAAATTAAATTATGCGTTACTAGTGTATCTTAATTTTAATTTTTAATTTATAATTTCAGCTATAAAATAAAAGCTGGAAACTTATAAAATTGTAAATTTGTAAAAAATTCCTGTTACAAATAAGAATTAATAGCGAATTGCAAAATATTCGTAGAATTTTATTAAATTTAAAAAAATTAAATTTTTAATTTAATTTTTATTTTATTAAAAATTTTAATTAAATTTTTATTAAATTATTAAAATTGTATCGCTTTATTTTTCAACAAAATTTTTGAAGATTTCAGAAATTATAATACAAAAATAAAATTATTTACGAATATAAGGGCTGGCAGGATAGGAAAGTAGAAACAAACTTTCCACTGCGTTTTTATAAAAGGATTTCAATAAGAACAAGTAACGCTTAATCGACAGCCAATTGTATCGATGGATTAATAAGTCTAGATTATTCGTTCATTTTTTAGTCCAGCTTTAGAGTCGTGTCTTAAGTGGTTTGCTTATATAACACATTGACTTGTGATTATCTAGCCCGTTTATTTGCAGTAAATGTGCGATACTGGCTTAGGTTTTAAATAGCTACTTATCTGTACCATTACATATATCACGTTTTCGAAATATTAAAGATCTAAAGTTACATGTTCGGAATCAACAAGTGAAAGGGTACTTGTACAATGAAAACGAGCACTTGCTACATTCAAAAATAATTGTTACAATAATTTACAATTTTACTGTAACCAGCAAATATTTTATTTAAATCTGGGTAAAATTATTTGAATACACAAAAAATATTGTGAAAGTATTATGCAACTTAGTTTTAATAAATTTATAAGTATATATTAAAAAGTAATCATTATATTAATTTAGAATTTTATTTTAACCAACATAACATTTTTTTACATTTAGTTTAAATTATTTGAATACATAAGAAGTATTATGATGATATTATGCAGCTTAGCTTTAATAAATTTATAGGTGTATATTAAACAATAATTATTACAGTGATTTAGAATTTTATTTTAATCAACATAAAATTATTTTAAATAAATTTAAAAGTATTAAAATGTCGAGAGCAAACTGTGTACATTATTCTCATAAGGAATGCAGGAAACATCTATATTTTGCTTTTCCTTTTTATCTGAAATGTTATGTTAATGGACTACGGTCCGTTTATGAATAAAATAATAATAATAATAATAATAACAACAAGAATCTTTGTTAAATAAATTATCAAATATTTTTAAATATTTAAATAAATTTTTTGAAATAAGTAATGTTGTTATAAAAGAATCTTTTATAAAATTATTATTAAACTGACACGTAAATATAAAATTTTCATTTATCCTAATAATGATTGTATCAGTACAAATTTAGATTAATACCAACGCAAGCTCTTAATTAAACGAAGAACAATGCGCCTAACTACGAGCAATTCGTTGTCAGTCCTGTATTTCTTTCACCTGCTCACTCCTACTCATTTATCATCGCCTACTAACTCCTACCTGTCTACTGAATCCATAATAAGATTCAGTCAGCACATTTCTATATTTTCACACAATTCTTAATACATGTCCTACTTAAATATTTATTTTCGCGATGAAGGTTATTTATATCGATCTGACAACAATTCCATGTAAAACTTTCAAACACGTATTTTCGTGGTAAAATTTATTTTAATTCGATAACTCCATACAAAACTTTCAAATAATATTCAGCTTTAATTGGAAACTTCAATAAAATCTCAAATATAATTATAACTGGTTATGCTGGTTAATTTAGTAAATTTATGATAAAATTGAATTAATACATTTTCAAATTTTCATGAAATTCTCGATACACGGTGCTTAAATATCTATTTTCATAATTAAATTTGGTAATAGATTTGCATAAAGATTTTAAATAATATTCCTCTTCACCTGAAAAATTTACTGAAACTTTAAACATATTTGCAATTAAAGAAAGTATAAAATGTATAATTCACTTCCAGATTAACTCTAAAATTTCAATTCCAATTCTTAATACTCACGATATTCAAATATTTAATTCTTTGATAAAATTTATCTAAATTTGATAATTCCATTTAAAACTTCCAGATAATATTCCTCTTTAATTACAGAATTTAATTAAACTTCGAATATAATTACGATCCAAAAAAGAAAAAAGAAAATATGAAACATTATTTAAAAACCAGAATCCGGCTTATGCAATTCTCTATTATAATAGTGACGTATAAAAATTTTTAAAAATAAATTATTAAACAGTATACCTCACACTTGTAAATATATAGACCAATATATACTCGAAAGAAACGTTATCCTGCTAAACTCTTCTAGGTGAATATTTTCCAAAAACTTCGCTGCTTCGTATAAGCTCATTATAGAGAAGCTGTTACAGCAGGATGAACTTTTTAATTTCAGCAATCTGTGCTGCAGACCGGTTAAACTACCTCTAACCAGGAAATGGTATTTTCTAGACTATCAAAGTCGAAGAAAAATGGATTTTTCAAAGACACAAGAATTCTTCCAAATTACGCGAGACCATTTTTCCGATCAGTGTGTTTTCTTATTTAGTTCAGGGACTATGGCAATCCACTACAGAAGGAAAAAAGGTTGAAAAGTTTGTACAACTTGGAAAAGTAGAAGATACTATAGAACGAAACAATAGATTAATTTGATATACCGTATAAAATATTATTAATAGTATTCTATTAAAGAGAAATTACTATTTTTATTATTAATTTTATCAAAGATAGATAGATAAAAAATTTAATTAAAATAATTTAGTTAGTATTTATACCTCATTTGTTTAGTCATTTTTTACTTGTCCTCGTCCTGATATGGGAATAATAAAATTTGAAATTGTTATGATTTATTCATTTGTGAATCCATGAATAATTTTATGTGATAATTATCATGCTTGATAAAAGCCATTGAACAATTTACATAAATTATATTTTGGTCATTCTGATAATTAATGTACTTAATGATTTGTGCTTTCGTCATATTGCGTTTCCCACTTAACTATCATTTTTAGATCATTTTTCTATTAATCCTTTCTATCTCACAGTCAGTATATCATCAGTCATGATCTAAGTTTTTGTATAGTATCCATATTATAGTATCTATACTAGTAATAGTAATAGTATAGTTTTTTTTATAGTTTTTTATAGTATCTTCTTCACGGGCTTTCATTTTCACTTATTTTATTTGCTGCCATTTTTCCTGTCTATATATACTGATTTTTCTTTTTACGTAATTACAGATATTCCTATTCTAAATATAAGACATATTATATTGTAAAATAAATAACAAATTAGATTATTATAGAACTGCTTCAACTCCCAAAGGCAATGATAGCAAAAGTGTCATCACATTCGAATTTCACTTTAATCTGATTATAAAACATAATCATCGACAGAACTAATCTCGCAGTTATTTATAACACTATCGATAATGATAAACCGAAAACGTTAGCTTGGCATGATATTTGCGATAACACCTTAATCGTACCGTCCCAAATCGACTATCACTGGCCTATGTCCGTTGCCAATCCAAACTCTGCTCAGTTGACTTCTTAGCAAAAATAACGACATACTTTCTCCTATTTACCTACCTTGCAACATCCATCGCATTCCTCAATTAAGGAAAGAAACACGCAAACAGAAAGCAAAATCCCAAACATAAAATACCAATCGAAGTCATCTCTATTTCGAAAGAATGTCACGATTGTCGTTAAACCGATTGGACTCACCGAGTGAGTTTCCCCAGCGAAAGGAGATAATTCATGCCGTCGTCTCGCGAGATTCTCGACCCGACGATAGACGAGCTCAGCCGAGAGTCCATAGAGTCCAGTCCACGGGACAAGTTATAAAATTCATAATGCAGTCAGCCGAGGCAATCATCCTCCGAAGCATAGGGCACGGTGTTACTCACGTTCGGTAACACGGCCTGTTGTTTTCGCGAGTCCTCGTGCCCTCTTCCCGTGTTATTATCCCACTCGAAAATGATCGGCTTTGCCAATGTAATAATAGCGTGACCCGGAGGACCACGGAAAAACGAGCCGGGTCGTCGCGAGTGAGAGATAAAACCCAATAGTCTCCTCTGCTGGGCCTAGCTAGACCTAGCTACGCTTTGATAGACCTACCTTACCTAGCTTGACCTAAAATTGCTCAGGAAAGACCTATCTTACTTAACTAGACCTAGCTGTGCTCGGGTACAACTATCTTGGCTAGCTAAACCTAACTATGCTCGAGTGGACCTACAGCTAGGCCCTAGCTAGACTCAGGCAGACCTAACTAAACCTAGTTATGCTTAGGTAGACCTGTTTAGACCTTAGCTGTGCTTAGGTAGATCGAACCGGACCTTGCTGTGATCGGGTAGATTTATCTAGACCTCGCTATGCTTAGGTAGATCTATCTAGACCTACCTGTGCTTGGGTAGACATAATTGGACCTAGGTATGATCAAGCGGATCTATCTAAACCTAGCTATGCTTAGGTAGATCTATCTAGACCTAGCTATGCCTACGTAGACCAAACTAGACCTAACTATGCTTGGATAGACCTAGGTTGACCTAGCCAAACTTGGTTAAACCTATGTGGATCTCTTGTTCGATAGTCTTGATGGAATTCGAAGTGTTTCGAATCCATGTTGTTAAATACCAATGATGAATTTGTGATGAAATTATGAAAGGACAATGCTGGTTCAGAGAGAAGTCACTTGGAGAATTAAGGGTTACAGGAGAAGATGGAGCAGGATGGGATGGCTGAGGAGAAAAAATTGACCCAGAATATTATATTTATCGAGGATATATCCATAAAACGATATCTGTAATTACGACAGATATAATTAGAGATATAAGTATCTATAAAATGATATACCTGATAATTAATGACACGTCTATAAAATATATTAAATATAAAGTTGTCATTTGTTCATGGCAATATATATTAAAATAAACTTGCATGACCCGAGACTAAAGCTAAGAAGATACGAGTTTAAGGCTAGTGTCCTGTCCTGCACCATACACGGAGCATTACTTATCAGAGCTGACCTAAAGGGCATCAGCCACCCACACGTTATCACTGATGGAACTAACACAGCTAGTCGAACGTCCATCAGGAGAAATTGCAAGAAACTTTAGAAGATATATACAAAAAGAAAACGAATAAATACAAAATACGAGCATGCAGCGTGATGAGACGTATCTATTTGCATATGTCGCATACATATATATGGTGTGTCCAGCAACGATAGTACAACCGGGCATGGGGTGATTCTACGTGAAAAATCAAATCGAAGATAAAGAATAAAATTTTTTCATTCGACGCTTCGTTGTTAAGAAAATTGACTTTGAATATCCACTGCGTACGCTGGTATACTTATAGTCCATCCATCTAACGTAGCCACAGTTAAGCGCACGCGTGAATGTTCAATGTCGATTTTCTCGATAACGAAGCTTCGAATGGAAAAATTTTATTCTCTATTTTCGATTTGCTTTTTCATGAAGAATCACCCACTGCCACTGGTTGTACCACTGGGGTACCCTGTGTATAGTATGTTCGCCTTCGTCTCCTCTTCCGGCGCATGCTCACTGAACCTAACCTATAAACGCCTTTAGACTTATCTAACTAATAATATTCGAGGATTAATATGATCGCGAATTATTTCTCATCCAGTGATGCTCAAAAATAATAGATCAGATTAAGACACTATGAACTGTTTGAAACTGCATACATCTGCTATGCAGAAACAACTGTGCACAATTTAAGACAACTGTGCACGTTTCTGGTACGGTGTAATATTTTTAAGACGACAATAACACAATGGGTCATAAACAGAAGTCCCATCTTGTCTTACTTTCTCCTATATATTGGAGACGACTTCGACTAGCTGAAATGTGATCGTGGAACTTGACATTTTGCAGTAATGCCAATCTCGGTGGCTATTAACGACATCGTAGATTCTCACGAGCTTGGTGGTCCAACATCCATGGTTCGGTATTCTATGACTTCGTTCGTGGGTCTCAGCGAGGAACCTTCCTTAAGCGCAATGATAGTTAGGGTATAGTTAGGGCCCGCTTACGGGATGATCAAATCACCTAATGCTTCACTAAAGGGAGTACTATCTTCCAAGATCATGCTGAAGAAAGTATTCGAAATTGATGTTATTGAACAGATTACTGAACAGATTATTGAACAGGGTTGAACTCAGGTTTGATCTTTGAACGATCAAACTGACTATATCTGAACTTGTGTTATCATTAAATTATGGTTTTATCGTTAGTAGAACTCATTGGATTTCTCTATCGTGAAGATCTAAAATTCTTCCAAGGCTGTTCAAGAATTCTGATGACTACAGTCTTGAAAATTTGGAATTATTTCGAAGTTAAGATGAGAAACGTCATTAATAGGCTCAAGTCTCCCAAAGCTACCAAGATTTTCAAAACTCTCGAGGCTTCCGAGGCGTCTATCCAATCCAGACTGCATATTCGAAAAAATTAGGAAATTAAAATTTTGGTAGTCATGAAAGATTGTATCATTTTGAAATTTTCAAACTATCCTACTCTTTGAAACCTCGAAATCTCCAAAATTTTTAAAAATTCTGAGCTTCAAATCGTATTCGAAACGATTCGAATCTTTATAGTCTTTGATCGCTTGGTAGTTGAGAGATTCAAATTCCTATTACCATACCAAAAAATTTCCAAAATTACCAAGATTCTTGAACCTTCGAAATTTCAAAGAATTCTATGCTTTCAATCGTATTCTTTATAATTTTGAATCACTTGGAAAATGAGATTTAAATACCTATCACTAGTCTAAAAATTTTCAAAATCTTCAAAATTCTGAATCTTTCGAAATTTTCGAAAATTTCGAAAATTTTAAACTTCGAATAGCATTTGAAACGATTGGAATCTTTATAATCTTTGATCAGTTGGTAGTTGAGATTCAAATACCCATCACTACCTGTCGTAACCGCACGCGGTTGAGGTAGGTTCTACGCGTATGTTACACGAGATTCGATTATCGCGTGTACATCTCGTTTGCATTTCGCTACAGGATCACGCTTGCGGTCAGGCCTCTTGTAATTAGTGTGTACAGTGCTAGAGGATAAGAAATAAAAGCTGACGCAATCGAAGATCGGTACACGGGGATAGGATTAGCTAGGATCGTTTGATTGGAGGCAACGGATCCCTTTCAGGGTGCTCGTTGCGAGATGTCTTCGATAGCTTTTGTTCTTACCACGAGATGTATGGACAGGTTTGTAGGTACAGTCCTGTTCGTAAGTCGGGGACACTTTGATCTGGTTTGACACGATGCTACGGTTTAGGTATTTCCAGAAGTAATTATTTAGAGAAAATATATATATATATATATATATCC
>NW_016912705.1:208736-233498 GCF_001483705.2 Eufriesea mexicana
TTTATATAATAATATTTATATAAAAATTGATATATAAATATAATTATAATTATATAAATATATCCATGTTCTACTGTATTATGGTAAATATTAATATATTTATAATTATTAATATATTTATACATTTATATAAGTAAATTTAATTATATAAATTTATTAATTATTAATAAGCTAAGTAGAAAAGATAATAAATGCTCACGAGTAATATTACAAATAGTAATAGCAGAATCATGCAATATTAAGGGATCTGAGTATAATCTGTTAACCAAAAATTTATTTCAATAGGAGGAAAAGAATTATAATTTTTTAAAGTTTTTATATGGAATGTAGAAAACAATAATTGTAACAGACTGATTATTTGATACCAGTCTAATAATGTAATATAAAATATACCATAATTAATTAATAAAATAAGGTAAAAGATAAATAAACTTGTGATATCATAGAGGGTTAATACATATATAACAATACTGTGTTAATATTAATATAATTTAAAATTAGCTTTCAAATTAACAAATCTTTGATGATTTATGGATGATGATGCACATTGCTGTTCAAAAATTTGAGATTATCTTTAATTTCCTAGGTAAATTTAGTAAATTTAATAAAATTAATAATAAATAGAACGAACTTAATAAATTTAATAAATTCAATAAATTTGGTAGATAAATTTTAGAATCCACGAGAAAAAACATTAAAATTGGAAATTTTCCTTTGTCTAGTATACTTCTTTTTGTATCAATTATAGTACCAATGTATTTACCAATATCGACACCTATTTTATGTACTTAAAAATTAGCCTTTTTGTTATATTTATACATGCTAACCTAAGATACCTAAAAGCTCTAAAAGTATTCTAAAAAATCAAGTAAAATATCTAAAAACATTTATTTACAATTCTTTCGATTAAGAAATCGAATTTTCTTCCTCACCGAGCAAGCGACCTCGAACTTTCGAGAGGTAGTGTATATGGATAATGTGGGAATAAATTTTGATTCGTCGATATCGTTTAGATGAATCGGATCGTTAAGTATTACAGGCACAGGTACCAAGGGGAATAAAGTTACTTAAGGTCATCCGGTTTCTTAGATTACTGATTCTAATGCCTTTTAGAGAGTTTGCTAAGTACACTGGAACTTCCAGTATCCGAGTTAATAGCAAGACACGATCGATCGGATAAGGAGACTTTCGGATAGAGAAATATTCATTTTTTCCGATACCGATTACCTTGTATCGCGGAAGCAGTATCGTTGACAATGGCAAAGAACAGCAGAGAACCAGATCTAAGGTAACTGTGCTATACAAGGGTTGAAAACCGTTATGACACCGATACCGGTTTTCGAAACAGACTCATAGAACCGTTATTTTCCACGGTTATTATAGAAAATCGAAATCAACCGAGATATCGATTCGAGTTATATTTCTAATGGCTTTTGTAACAGCTCTTCTCTATTAACACTTTGACTGTCACGTTGGTCATATATAACTGGCCATGGTTTCTTCTGTGACACCACGGTGGTCATTGGTGACCGGAGCGCTTGAACTATTTAAACTACATTGAACAACATTGAATGAAAATTGACAGTTAGTGCATTTTGAATATAACCGCTAATTAGAAGATACTTTGAAGTAAAAAATGCTCCATTGAACGATTACAAATTTTTATTAGAACATCAAAAAAATATTAGAACAAATCTCGCATCTAGCGGTGCACTCCCGTGGCGTCCTGAGGGAAACATATGATTTCGGCGTGGCAGTCAAAGGGTTAATAACAAAATAGGTTTATTTAACTAAAATATTACACTAACAAGGAGAGTGCAAGTCCTTCGGGTCACCGATTTAGTTGAAACTTTGCAGGTTTGTAGATTTCATCATGCAATTCTAAAATGTATATCATTATAGGGTCAACTGCTCAATAGTTTTTGAGATATTTACGATTAAAGTTTTAAGATTTTATTACTTCTTTAACTATCGATTTATTTCCAATGGTTTTCAATTGGTGTTGTGACTTAACGGCAACACCCGAAAATTTCTATGCTGTAGCTCCAGTTTGACCACTCGTAAACATATTGACAGATAATTACGTGCTTAGCACTTATAATTAATCTTCTGCTGTGCATCCTACGTGACGTCCTGAGCGAAACATGTGATTTTACTTTTTAAACACGTGAAAGGGTTAATTATTATTGTTGTCGAATTAGAACGGGGTCCGAGTAAAAATTAAAACACGGATAAAATATAACTTGCCACACCGTAATAAAGATTAAAGGCTTTATTCTAGAAACACTTGAGTGGGCACGTAAGACGGACGTACGAAGGGTACATCCCTTCTCGACAACTGACTCAGAATTTTGGGGTTTTCTTCCATAGTGGAAAGCTCTCTCACTACATTTAGACCCTTCCAAACCACGACATAAATTTCTTACGTCTATTCCAACAATTATGGTTCCATATGTCATACTTAGTGCACACAGTCAAAAAATTATTTGCACACTGTATAAGAAAATTCGCCTAATCAGAAAGTTCTGATTTTAACGAAAGTTTCTGTGCATATAGAACATAATGAATTCTACATATTTGAAAAATTTCGTATTTTCAACTTGAAAATCAATTTAGTAATAGAATTAATAATTGTTATTAATAAAACAGATAACGAGAAACTCGGAAAGATTTAAATGTATATTTGAAATTTATAAAATGCAAAAATGAGTCATATATATGCGATGTCAGCTGAAAAATGATATAAAAATTATAAAGACTGCAAGGCGGCTGCATGGGTCATTTGTCGTCTCAAGCTCGGATTGGACACATCTAAATTTCATTTGGACTGTATTAGAGGCGCGAACAGGTTGAATGGTGGTCATTGGCTGGTAACATGATCTAATTGATGACCACAGTTCACTCCACATCCTTATACAGTTTAACCCTTTCGTCTATAATATCGTGGGAAATTCGCGGTATGGATATTGGGTTAAACACGGGTATCACGGCTGAGAGGCGTGGTCTGTAGGTAGGGCCCAATGTAAACAACACGTGTCAGGCTCTTGTATAATTCTCACTCATGTTTTTCTGTTTCAGTTACGTGTTATTCTTGAAGTGGCTCGACGTGTGACCAACGCTGTCTTTTATCGATTATGGCACGCGTCATCGGAACTTAATTGGTAGGATAAGTGGTTAACAATAATATTCTAATTACTTAACAATTTATTACTGCAGTATAAATGGAAAATCATACTTTATTTAACCTTTTGCACTCGAGAGACGCCCTTCAGTCGCCATTTGATAAAATTTCGAAGATCTATATTCATTAATATGCCAACTTTAACGTGATGTAACGGAGTGCGAGGTATCGAAATCAAATAATTCTACGTGTTAATTATTATACAATTTCTTCTTCACTGCTCAAAAAATATCGTCTATTTTATAACAGAAAATCTTTGAGCTCCTATTTTTCTTTCGCCATAAAATCATCGAGTGCAAAGGGTTAGTACTGATCTGGATATTAATATTTTTATTATAATATTTTTATTTAAAAATTTTATCCAATATGTAAGTACTTATTTTTTAATTTCTCATTTAGATATTTTTACTCGCGTATTCGAAATTCTGAAATTAATGTTTCATTGATTTCGGTTATTAATCGGTGATTAATCACTGGGTATTAATATTTTTATAACAATTAAACCGATGTTATTTGTATAATTCGAATTATATAATAATTAATTCATGGACGACATATTGGATTGAAGATAAGACGTTATTAACGAAACTATTTCTACTTACGTATTCGAATATTTATTTTCCATGTTTTCCAATATTTAGGTATTCTATATCGTTTACTTATTTTAGTACTTATTTTTTAATTCCGTATTCGGAATTCTGAAATTAATATTTCATCAATTTTACTTCATATCTTTCTGTTCTACGTCCAATTTATTTCAATTGAATTTCAAATTACTTCCGTGGGTTGTCTTTTGTTTCTCGCGCAGTGAATTTCTCGTTGTTCCAAAAATTTCTGCACAATAAAAACTCTCCGTCACTTTTTAAAAACTCCACACCCACACCATTACTCGGTTTACACGAGACTGCCACACGATCCCGATACGAATAACATCCTCAACTCGCACACTGCACTTCGAGTACCAGCGAACCCCTTTGACCAAGCAGCAACATCCGAGTAACAAAAGCAACGAGGGAAAAAATACGAGAAACAGAAAGGCAACGCACGTAACACACGTTACTTGGCCTTAATATTTATAAAATTACACGTTACGTTTGCCGACAGGTAGCTGACGCGAGCAGGTAGCTGAAAGAGACGTTAAAAAATCGTGAGCGATGAGCTGCTTTAATTTCACGGGTACACGTCCCGGTGTAATCACGGTTTACACGACCCGAAGGAGGGGATCAGAGAGAAGAAAACAAACCAACGGTCTTTCGCAACGTGTGCACCACGTTTTCCCAATCTTCCAGCCGACTCGAACGAAGATACGAGTATTTGTTTGCGGTAGATTCCCTCGGGAAGCCACCCAGAGATAACGGCTCCAGGAAGTTCCACTGGCCGCGTGCAGCCGACGCGTCGCGACGTCTCTTTGCCCAACAGGAACGAGCTGATAAAGCAACAGCACCGCGGAAAATTTCTGGAAATTACACTGCCTTTCTTTCCGATCCTAACAATGTCCAGTTGTCACACTGGCAGTGGTTATCCGCCGTTGGTATCTTGTTAGCCTTCCCTGGCTGAAATAGCACGGTGACCTGGCTCCCAGAGAGTTATGGGTTCCAGCCTTTGCAGGTCTGTACCGAGTTCGACTCCACACTTCCTGATTTTCGTGCACAAAGCATGGTACGTCGCGTTTCGATTTAACACTAGAACTACCAACCCAGTCAAAATCACTGGTCCCAGAATTTTCCTTTTTCCAATCACCGAACACATACACCTGCTTTAAGAATAAAATTGGTATCAACTCGTATTAAGAAAGAACTGTAATCAATATATTCACTTATATTCATCGTACCGCCGAAAATTACTATAATCTGTGCACGTTATAGTTAGGTACCCATTAAAGATCGGTAGTTCTAGTGTTAATATTTAATTTATTTATATATACTATATATATTGTAATACTATAGACCAGATTTTTCCACTCACTTAATTTTTATTTAATAGTTTAATTAACGATTCGGATACGATAAGATCTGGTTTTTAAACGAAGAGATATTATTGCCAAAAAATTGAAGGTTTGGTGAGAAATTGTTAGAAAGAATGCATATTCAATTGATAGCTAAACTATTGTTATAGCTCGTTATTTGCGAGTGGTATAAATACTCCTAAAACTCCCTGCAGATGTACAATGATACTTTCAACTCGTATCTGTCTGTTTATTATGCATTTAATATTTCTATATTTTTATTTCCCAAAACGAAAAAGACGTTTTTTTATTAATACAAAAATTTCCTAACTTTAATTAATTAGACGTTCACATCCACTAACGATAAGTTGAAATGTATAAACATAATATGAGACAGAAAACGAATGATACATATCGAAAAATGGTCCTCTTGCCTGACTTCTTCTGAGCTCCATACAATACTTAAATCCGGCATAGCTCTTTATTTGCGAGTAGTATAAATACTCCTAAAACTCCCTGCAGATGTACAATGATACTTTCAACTCGTATCTGTCTGTTTATTATTTATTTAATATTTTTGTATTTTTATTTCCCAAGAAAGTCGTTTTAAAATTTGCTTTAATTACCAAACAATGAAAACGACAATGGGACAAACCTCAGTATACACCGCTGTTTATCAACATCCTTAAGCACGATCTCTAAAAATATACCTCCAGGTTTCCTCCTCCTCCTTGAGAGAGAGAATAGTAAAAGAAAACAAGCAGATAATTTAACAAAAATGTTTGCACTGCGTAAAGGTACCTAAACTTGTTCGTCTCACGTAAGAGCCATGTACCATACTGCACAGTGGAGAAATAAAAATATTTTAGAGGGTTGTACTTCTACAGAGAACGTCCTCAGATCGAGGACGTGTCTCTTCTGGACTCGCGTGTATTTGTGTAATCGGAAGGAGCGATAAAAAGGGCGAGAAAATTTAATCTTGACTTACTCGCGATTTTCCTGTGATCTAGGTCGCCAACCTACTTCGTGTAAAGGTCAAGAAGACTGGAATAACAGAAG
Source organism: Eufriesea mexicana (assembly GCF_001483705.2). Classification (NCBI taxonomy): domain Eukaryota; kingdom Metazoa; phylum Arthropoda; class Insecta; order Hymenoptera; family Apidae; genus Eufriesea; species Eufriesea mexicana. The sequence goes on from NW_016912705.1 coordinate 214,922, forward strand.
GTTAACAGTGACCAATGTGACAAATATATATTCTTACCTAAAATAGAGAAAAAATTTAGAACTCTTCAATACAATAGTAATGAAGATATAATATTTGAGAGAATAATAAATAAATCCGTTTCCATGTGTGCATGCGATTAGGTCAATCTATTAATCCGTTACCAATTACAGACTTCTTCCAAGGTCCTTGCAGTACAGACAGTGTCGTCTATTTCAATGAGCCTATACTATTTGCTATCTTATTATACCTCTATTCGAATTTGGATGTGAATGTCTAATCAATTAAGGTTAGGAAATTTTTGTATTAATATAAAGACGTCTTTTTCGAAAATTTCCTTAACCTCTTCAGGGGCGAATTTTTTAAAGTAGAGAAAAATCTATTTAATTTATTTTATATCGATAACAATTCAAGGTTTTCCTTTTATTCCTGAAAAATTCTACGATGAATAATTGTTCGACTGATTCTAATTTCCTTTGCACTTATAGTAATCATAATTTTTAAAAAACTAAACGTGCCCAAATATTTCAATATCCCTGAAGAGGTTAACACAATAGTAATGGAGATATAATATTTGAGAGAATAATAAATAAATCCGTTTCCATGTGTGCATGCGATTAGGTCAATCTATTAATCCGTTACCAATTACAGACTTCTTCCAAGGTCCTTGCAGTACAGACAGTGTCGTCTATTTCAATGAGCCTATACTATTTGCTATCTTATTATACCTTTATTTGAATTTTCCTCGTCAAGTATACTCATCATGCCCCCCAAAAATAAAAAGAAATTAAGTAACACGTTACATGCACGAACGTTTCCAAAAGAAGATTCCTCTACTAAAAAATTAAAACCAATTTACCATCCGGACAACCTCTCTCGTTAATAAAATCAACGAAATAAATTATACAGCTCGCACTCGAACCACCACAAACCTCAAGCCACACAGTAATCGTTCCTCGAGTACAATCTCTCCTTTAATTTCGCTGATGTTAACACCGATCATGGCCGCACATAAATCCACGAGAGAAGACCCGGAGAGTCGTAAGGGTTGTACAAAACAACGAAACGAGATATGTTCCATCACGTGATGGTTCCGTGAAAAAAGGAGCAATTAAATCAATCGTGCAGGATAATCGCGCGAGTTCCTCTAGGTAACTCACTGTTTCTTATCTGATGAGCACCTAGGGGTCTTCGCGCCTTCGCCAGACCCCTACAAGGGTATTATCGGGAGAAGCCATTAATGGTTACCTCCCACCTCGTTCAAATCTCCGCGTTTAACCCTCTTTCTGCTTTGCGCAACTTGGTGAGCACGGTTTTTTCCAGCGACCACGAGGCTCCCTCGTGCGTTCGGATCACGTCTCTACTTAGAGATCCCTATCTCGATCCGAGGATTGAAAAATCACCAGGCTGTGACGTTCTTGGGTAATTTTGTTCGTTATCTGCTAGAGGTGAGGGAGATTTTTGAGATTGACAGTTGAGTGGAAGGTTAAATGATTTTATTTGCGCGTGGAGATGCTTTGCTTGCCTTCACTGTTGTTATGGGTGTTGAATTTTCTAGGTTGAGTGGAAATTTGAACGTTTTGTCTATTATTGGTTATGGCTATGGAGGTTTTTGAAGTATAGTTGAGTAAAATTTTAAATAATATTACGTATATATGGAGATATTTTATTTATTGTTGACTGTAGCTACGGAAGATTTCCCAGATTGAGTGGCAATTTGATTGTTTTGTTTATTATCGGTTATGGCTATGGGGGCTTTTGAAGTATAGTTGAGTGAGATTTTAAATAATTTTATGAAGATATTTTATTATCTCTATCTTTAATATATGAAGATATTTTATTCATTGTTGATTGTAGTTATGGGAAATTGCCCAGATTGAGTGGAAATTTGAACGTTTTGTCTATTATTGATTATGGCTATGGGAGTTTCTGAAGTAAACAGTTGAGTAAAATTTTAAATAATTTTATGTACGCATGGAGATACTATATTTATTGTTGACTGTAGTTATGGGACATTTTCCAGATTAAGTGGAAATTTGAACGGTTTGTTTATTGGTTATGGCTATGGGGGTTTCTGCAGTAGACAGTTGAATGAGATTTTAAATAATTTTATTTATGCATGGAGAAATTTTATTTATTATTGACTGTTGTTATAAAAGATTTCCCAGATTGAGTGGAAATTTGATAGTTTTGTTTATTATTGGTTATGGCTATGGGGGCTTTTGAAGTATAGTTGAGTGAGATTTTAAATAATTTTATGAAGATATTTTATTATCTCTATCTTTAATATATGAAGATATTTTATTCATTGTTGATTGTAGTTATGGGAAATTGCCCAGATTGAGTGGAAATTTGAACGTTTTGTCTATTATTGATTATGGCTATGGGAGTTTCTGAAGTATAGTTGAGTTAGATTTTAAATAATTTTATATATGTACGTAGATATATTATTTATTGTTGACTACTGTTATAGGAAACTTTCCCAGATTGAGTGGCAATTTGATTGTTTTGTTTATTATTGGTTATGGCTATGGGGGCTTTTGAAGTATAGTTGAGTTAGATTTTAAATAGTTTTATATATGTACGTAGATATATTATTTATTGTTGACTACTGTTATAGGAAACTTTCCCAGATTGAGTGGAAATGCGAAAGTTTTGTTTATTGATTATGGCTATGGAGGTTTCTACAGTAGACAGTTGTGTGAGATTTTAAATAATTTTATGTATATATAGAGATACTTTATTTATTGTTTACTGTTGTTATGGAAGATTTTCTGGGTTGACTCTTGAGACATTGGTAGTCATCATACATGCACCTTAGCTTGAACTTATTATAAGATAGTTCTGTCTATTTTTGAAAGTATAAATCTTTCTAAACAAATTGATGTAATTTTGATAAACTCTCAAGATTAATTCGCGTGAATATTAATTTTGAAAATTGGATTGTATTACGGAAGGAAGTAATTATTAATAAAGACTCGTTCTACGAGTTCTTCTTCCTGACTCCCACTTCCTTGCTCCTTACTAATTTTTGCTGCTGCTTTCTACATTCCTTATTTCATTCGATTAAGGTATAAACTATAATCGCTTCATGAAGGTATAGAGCCTTCTATAAAATCGTATTTTTGGCAGATTTTAATTCACTTTTGTTTTCAAAAGCAATGAAATTCAGTATCGTCGATAATTTTGAAAATATTTTACCAGAGTTCGATTTATCAGATACCCCCTGTATATATGTATATATACTGTTGATATAACGCATTGAATAGAAAATCGTTCTTCACATTGACCCAGACAATGCACAAAAGTTAAATATTTTATTCTTTTTTTATCGGAAAATGGAAAAGCGATGTTCCATAATCGACGTCATTGAATATGTGTTTTATTTCAAAACTGAAAACATCGTCGAACGAAGAAAAAGCGATGGCATAGATAACGTAGAGTATAGATCGTATTATGGATCGATATAGATCGTTTAGAATCCGAGGGTGGCAGTCGCTGAAATACTCGCGAGATGAGTTCTATTTCAAGCTATGTATTAAAGAGATAAAGTTGAACAAAAAGATTAATCGAACATAGTGCTTTCACATATTAATATTGAATCGGAAATAGTGAAATTTACTTAAAAAATTATTCTCATACACTTTTCAAAATTAATTTCAATTCCTTTACAACTACTACCTTAATTGTAACCACAATTATAATAATTCCTTTACAACTACTACCTTAATTGTAACCACAATTATAATAATTACGATAAATTATTACAATTGTTACAATTAATTAATTGTGACAAGAAATTCTCCTGTACAGTATCTTTACATTTATATGTATACAGGGTGTCCCAATTTCATTAATACCTTATTCTTTCTAATTTTCCTTCTTTTTTTTCTGTGTTTATAATCACGCAAAGTGTGTGTACACTTTTTGGAACACCCTGTATATAACTCTGTAATATAACTTTAGTAAAGTAGGTATAGTAGCTTTGATACATCTTCCAAAAGTAATTTTGAGGTCAGTTGAACAAGGAAATTGAAAATTCAAAGCAGTGTTTTCATGTATTACAGTCACACTAGATTTTATTTAAAAAATGATTTAAATACAGCTTTTTAAATTAATAAAACATCTTTATAAGTAACTTTCTGTTATTCATAAATCGAGTACATTCTTCAGAAACAATTTTGAGGTTAGCTATATAAAACAATTGATTCTAGGTTATGTTTTCATTCATTACAGTTAGATTGCAATATTAAACTTTATTTAAGAAGTTATTCATATACTGCTTTCAACATTAATTGTATCATAAGGAATTCTCCATTAAATAGTATATTTATGTATATAATTTTCTATTATCTATAATTGTAGTATATTTTCCAATATTAAATTTGAGGTTAGCTCTTTCATATTATCTGCATACTTACAAAGAAAAATGTACTATATTGATATTTAATTTAATATTTAATTTAATATTTAATATCTTGTACCAAAGAAAGATAGATAAAAATAGCACGAATCAGTAAAAGCAATAATGTCGACGCTTTCATTACGAATACCAGTGAAGTTTATAGCTTTCGGATAGCAACAAGTAACATGGAACTTCAACGTCTCGAAAGTTCTATGTTAAAGTACAAAGCATAGGTACAGAATATTGGAAGTTCTTCAATTCCAATCCTCTGAAATTCGAAGTTTCAGTTTAAGTTCTGATAACTTATTCCATTATACACTTGAGGATCAGTAAATGCAACAATGAATATTTCAAGAAAGGTTTACAAAAGTGAAATTCGACATTACATTAATACTAGTTTATTTCTTTAATTAATAGCAAACAAAATTTTATACTACAAATTTAATAAACAGTATGAGATAAATTAGATTAAATTATTTAAACATGATTACTTATGCAGAAATTCTTTAATATACCATTTTATATATTTTCAATATAAAAAATAATAATATTAAATTGCTATTGCACATAATACGTTCACTGATGCAGATAGAAGTGGGAGTAGGTATAAGAAAAATACTAATTTATGTTTCACGTAAAGAAGACTGACATCTAGCGGCAGATATCGTAGTTACACGTAAACGCGGGAGAATTTGAATAATTCTTCACAAATTCCACAGACCCGTATTTCCATTTGTAAAAATTAAACTTGGACTTCACCTTTTCATCATATTATGATTATTTATTACATAATTAACAAAAATGTTTCCTCTTATCAACCTTTAACACCATAACTAAGGAACTTCCTATCTAATTAACTAAATAACCCATCTCTTAATTCATTCAATTCCACGACTAAGGAAGATTCTAACTAAATAAACCAACAAGTATAATAGTAACTCAAAGTCTCCCAAATTGATAAACATCATCCTTCTAACAAACGCAAATATTTGTTAAACTTAATCATATTTCATTAGCAAATCAACTCAACAAAAATTGCTTCCCCTTATCAACCATTAATTCCATGACTAAAAAATTCCCTAATTAATTAACTAAATAATTCAACTTGTAATTCCTTTAATACCATAACAACAAAAGTTTCCTAACCTAACCCAACTCAATAAAAAAATCAAATGACCCTTCTCCCATTTCCAAATATAAAAATAACCTAGACTTTCCCAAACTGACAACCAAAATCCCAGTAATAAACAAAGACGCGAATTGTTTATCTTCAAGGCTACCCTAAAAAATCACCATTCAAATTCAAACATAATCTAACTTTGACCCACATCAGCTCTCCAGTCAGCTGGATTGCATCGCTGCAAAACAGTGCAACCTTCCGTGATAATCCCGGGCAATAAATGAATTACGTCCGACGCCCCGACGTATCTAGATCATTAATTACATTGATCCTGAAAGCTTACCCGTGATACGCGTCTATCCCGTCGCTGGGCCATGTTACCAACGAGGGACAAGCGATCCAGGGATCAGAAGGGTTTTCGTGGTCAAAATCGAACGACCGACAGCTCTTCCGTCTAACCGAAATAACACAATGGAATCGAATCCCTTCCAACGATTCAATTACGAGTAGGGGCAGCGGTCCGCCGATGGAACGGCGACGAGGTGGGGGTCGGGCTCGAGCGGGATGCGCAATTCGGGTGCGCGTAGGACTAGAATAGTCAATTACGTGCGACGTGGCGCGTGCTTCGTTTTTCTCTTCTCTTCTTCTTGCGACCAATCTGATGCGGCATTGTGAGAACGAAATTTAGCGGAATTATCTCGCTCCCTCGTCGTTCACCGGCATCGACCATTAATCTTTGTCGAAAGTTGCGAGTGTCCTTGAACCCCGTGCTCCGCAGCATTCATCAATTCTCGATACAAAAATTGACGGCCGCGCGCAACCTGGCCGCGGAAACTTTCGACGAAACGAACGATATCGATTTCGAGGCCTGACCGGACAGACAACGTTCGTCCGCCCTTTTCCTTCTCCCCCTTTTTTCCCGCGGTGCAGGTCTGATAAAAGTAGAAGTGGATAATCTAGTTGCGATGTAGGCTCACGTAGCGACGCGAATAGAGAGGGACAGAGATGGCGCTGGCGGCGAGTACCGCGTTCAAGAGCTCCAGAGGCCCTTCAGAGAGGTGGAAGAGAAGAGGTGGATCAAAGGAAAATTATACGATGAAAAGCCGGCGACTCGGTTTAATGAAGTAAAACGGTCCCAGGATCGGGACACGAATCGAATGTTGTTTTACTGAATTTATGTACCGTGCAGCTCGGAATAACGAGCCAGCAATAACCGTTCGTTAAACAATCGAAGTTATGATAATAAATTGTGGCTCTGCATAGGCTTTGCATAATAGGGCTATTCAATTAGATGCATCCTCTTTACGTTTCATACGTGCATAGGGGATTTCATATTTTCCTTGTACTTCCTCGGCAATTTATATTACATAATGTATACCGCTAATTTGCATAATCCATGAAAATGTTAAATTCGGAAAACTAGTTAACCAGAGAGCGATGTTAACTAACGTAAGGTTGCTTTCGTATGTAAGAATATTTGTTAAAATTGATTTGACGTTATAAGAACGTATATTGGGTGTCCCAAAATTTACGCACGAAGCAATTTTAATAGAAAACATTGATTTTAAAAATAAAAAATTCTAAACATTGTACGCACAAATGGCGTAAAATTCAAATCTTACATGAATTTTGGGACACCCTATATAATATAAAACCATGATAATGAACTTTTGGCTATTTGAAAATTAATTTTTAATGTTATTAGTCGTAAATTTATTTTGATAATTTATTAATTTTTTATTGTCATTTTCTTTATTAATAACTTTTCAACGTGTCAGAAAATTGGTAAATAAAATTTGTGGATTTTTGACACCGATATGATAATTAGTTTTTCGTTATTTCGATTTTGATTTTCTATTTTTATATGAAGGTCAGCTGGTCAAACACTCAATTAAAAATTACCAAGCTACATGGGATCAGAAACCAACGATTGTCAAAATACTCTTTAATTGAACATTGTTGTTCATAAAATATTCTGTAATTGAATAAAAAATCTTTCTCAAATCACACGAACAATTTTCTTATATTATGCCATTTATTTTTTACATTACTCCATTTTCAATACTATTATATTTACTCTCTTCACATCCCGATTAAAAATAATCCCCGTAACTAATACCACGTAGCATCTCCAAATATGTCCAAAATATTTCTTCAAACAACAGATGCTTGGTAAATATTTCATCTACGTAACAGAATTAAATAGTTACACCCGGTATATCAGTACACGAGTAATCCCTCATACCGGCGTCAGCTTAGCTTTAATAAACAAAGCGCTCGTTAAATTTTTGTCACGCGGGCGCCTCGCATTTGGCACGAATTAACATTTAATTCGCATTTCCCGCGCAATGTCGGCGCGCAGCGCGGGGTGGGGGGATCCCCGCTGAAAGCGGCGCGTTTAAATGGAAGCGTTAATTAAAATACTTACAGCTCTAGCACGGCAATGAATTTCATTCCATCGACGACGTGCATGCAAAGAATACACGCGTTATTCCTTATTAATAAACTCCGTTCAATCGATGTACACTCCCGTGCACTAATTATAGAACACAAAGCAGCCCGCCTAACTGTATCATGGGTTTCTTACTCGTCGAAATGAAATTCCCGAGAAACTACTTCCTGATTCGGCTCGCTACCATGTACGAAGCGAAATCCTAGCGACTAGAAGTTGAAACGATCCACCACGGGATTCTCGGACGATTCCTCGAGGCATGCAATTCCTGAAAGAGAGAAAACGAGATCTCCCAGCCGGTATCACGGTATCCACTTCGAGGCGGAAACAACCGGGTACCGGTGCAGGGTGGGAGCAACAGAGAAGGGACTGGACACGCGAATGGACACGCCGTGTTTACCTATGTAGAGGATCAAAGGTGTCGTGGAAGCACGCGTGCAACCTGCTACACCCGACGCTCCTCCTCGTGGAGATCCAATCCTTTTCGAAGAACAATCGGGGCTGCACTTCCGGAAGCCCGCAATGGCCGATTGACACGAAATTTCAAGGGAATGATGGGAAAGGGAGTGTGATTCTCCAGTGTGAAATTTTCAGTCCGAATATTTTTTAATTTTTCAGGTATTTATTGGGTGGAAATTTTGGTTGTGCTTTTCAATGGTAATAGTAGTTAATCGAAACGAAATTTGAGAGTAATGAGGAGTACAAGTTTGTACAAGTTTGGGTTCGAGTATTTCTTAGTTTTTGAGGTATTTACTAGGTGAAACTTGATTGTACTTTTGAGAGACAATAGTAGTTAATTGAGGCGAAGTTTAACCCTTTGCACTCGATGACTTTTTCGTTATAGAAAAATAGTAATTCGAAGACTTTCTGTCATAGAGTCGGCGATATTTTTAAAATGGTAAATGAGAAATCATATGCAAATTAAGACGTAGAATTATTTTTTTTCGACATTCCACGCATCGTTAGGTAATTTTAGATTTGATATATTAATTAACGTCGATCTTTAGAATCTGATTAAATGGTGACTGAGAGGCACCTCTCGAGTGCAAAGGGTTAAAAGCAGTTGTGAGGAGGGAGATGGTTCTATAACATGCAATTTTTGATTCGAATATTTTTTAGTTTTTTAGGTATTTACTAGGTAAAGATTTGATTGTACTTTTAAAAGACAATAATGGTTAATCAAAACAAAATTTGACAGTGGTAGGAAAAGTGGTGGCCCTATAGTGTACAATTTTAGGTTCGAGTATTGTCCATTCTACTCACACAATAATAGTTAATTTAACAGGAGTGGTGGAGGGAGAGATAGTTATGTAACGTACAATTTTAGCCCAAAATATAAAATTTTAGCTTCGAATATTAATAAAAATAATGTAATTATACTTCTGAATATCATCAGTAATTAATCTGCACGAAATTTAAATAAAATGGTGGGGAAAAGTAATGGACCTAAAATATAAATATATTTTCTAATAAATTTCCTATATATTTTCAAATAAAAATAAGAAGTATGATATATACCAATTATCTAGATTGATTTGTTATATTTAGTTCTTTCTTTTTTTCAATTTTTCATAAGAAGTAATGAATACCTTATGATAAAATTTTACATTTTGGATCCACACATCTCTCTTTAAAGATAATCGAATTTCGCGATTAACATACGAATCGAAATTCAAATTACACGTTTAATCATGATGAACGGTTAAACAGTATGGTGCGCTGCTCTAATTCTTCGTGACCCAGTTTAAAGTTCATAGGAAAATATTTTCCACGTCCACTGAACACGTCCTGCACGAGTGCGTACTCGTGGCCACAATGCGAATGTTTTCAATGGAAACTAAGTCTCCATAGGAATTGTTTAACAAACGAATTTCGAAATATTTCTCAGCCACGATGATCATGGCTTCCGCCATGGTGGAAAAATTTTTCTAACCGATATCTCGTTTGACGTGAATACAGATGAAAGGGGACATCTATTTTTCCCGATACAGTTTCGCGCACTCCACACGTGTGATCATAACACTTTCCAACGAATTTTAACTTTTCCTCTAATCTGTAATATCCATTAGGTGACTCTTGAAGAGTTTACTTTCCTGAACACGAATTCGCAATCTGAATTGCTCTATCATCCTCAATTTCCGAAAAATATGAGTTTTTCTAAAAACGCGCGATTTTTAGCTAAAATGAAGTATTACGTAAAAAGTAAGAAGGTTAGGGGGTTCATTGTTGCCTTGAAAGTTAGGTGAGAGTGTCTCGAGTTTATCAATGTCCGTAATTATAATTATTCGTGTTTTGGAATTACTATAATTGGTCAACAAAGTTTGAAAATAAGCCTCCGAGCGTACTTTCTACGTATATTCTTACATTTATGCAAGAAGTTTCTTATCTGGCATGATTTTGCTATATAGTAGCATATTCTGTAGACTTTTTTGAAGAAGAGAGTGTACAGAAATAATATTAGAATGATCTTCAATGTCGACAAAATGGTAAAATATATATCGGGAACTCGTGAGTAGGGTTTCCCGCCACGCGGCCATTGTTCGCACGTCTAGCTTCATCAGGACCGTAGTCGCGCGTAATCAACCCCAGCTTTAACGTCCAGTACATCCCATTTTTTGTATGTATAAAATGTATGTATTTTCATGTACTTTTTTATACTAATAGCAAAATTATTAGAAATTTCTTTAAATTACTTATAATTTGGAACAGTTTCGTCATTTAATACACAATTATGAATGACTTTTTAATATAGAGTTGTTAAAAAATGAACTCCTAACTTTTAGGATGAGAATGAATTTTCTAACGTTTGTACTTTTCGTGTAATACTTCATTTTAGCCAAAAATACAGAGGAAATAAAAATATTTTGACATACGTATACGTATCATGAAAATTTATTCTGTGGTTTATAAATTATTATATATATCGTTAGCAACAAACTAATATGATTAATAACAAATTGCCCGCGATGTAAATTTATAACAAAAGTGAAAAAATTAATAAATTATTGTCTTATACGTGAACTTATATCATACTTGTATAAAAATGTAGGTACAATTTGCAAAAAGTTTATACATCATCACACTGATTGTTAATAACAAATTAATATTGTTATTTGTCGGTTCGACTTTGGAAGTGTAACATCTAAATTTTCGTTGTGCGCGAGGGGTGGGGATTCGAAGTGAAGTTAGGGCTAGCCACCCTACCCTCACCCCACCCCATTAAATAATTTACTAATAATTTTTGTTTCATTTTCAGATATTAATTATTTTTTTATTTCAGCTTTTAATTATTTTTTCTTTTTACAGGTTTTAATTATTTCTTCACTTTCCAGCTTTTATTTTCTGTTTCTATTTATTTTCATTCGAATATTTCGTATAATATTCGAATGTTTCGTCGTTGATTTTTTTCTGTTTCATCGATGGGTTTCTATTCCTTCGTTTTCTTTCCTCGCACTAATCCGTTTCCTTTCAGATTTATATTAACAATAATATATTCTGTTTTAGCTTTTAGGTTTCTCAAGATTTTCAAGTTCCCTCAAGACTTCATTTAGAACTCATCAATGGACGACGCGGGGTGCGTTTAGACCTAAGTAGACCTAAGTAATCATAAGATAGATGCCTAGACTAAGTCTCTTGTGCGTGCTTTCTGTACAAAGGTAAGCCACCTAACTTGGAGTAAATATATTCATATTTTTCCTTTCTTATCCCTCTCGTTTACCAGACAGAACATAAATGTTCTCGCGATAATCGCGATCGTTCTTAAGTCCCGACTAGCCTGCGCGGCGTACTCTCGTGCACTCGATAACTCCATGTTTCGTAAGTCATCCAAACGATTCGTTCCGACACCCACCCTCGCCACTGCCACCCTTGCCACGCATCGGTTCTAGGGTGGTCGGCGGGCTGGCACTCATCTGGGTCAATTCGAGGGTCTGTCGGCCTTAGTCGTCCTGGGCACCAGCGCGTGCACGACCGGGGTATGGGTCCTGTAGCCGGACATTGCATATGGGCCTACGGTCAGACCCCATGGGATGATTAATTTCTCCCCCATGTGGCAGGGGCCTGCGTGACCGGCTACAGGGCCTCGCTAGGGACCCTCGGCTTGATTTTGGATGTTTCGTTGGTTCGTCGATCGCTCTCGTTCGCGAGTAAATCATGGCAGGGTCTGTGGTGGCTGGGTGGGCTAGGTTCGGTCGCAAGGGTGCCGAGGCATGAAGTTGTCTTGTACACGAGAGTACGTCTCGTAGACTAGTCGGTCTTTCGAATAATTGCGAATTCGTTTGGGCGCATCGCGATTTTCTATTAGCTCGCGTGTTTGTTATTTCATTCCCTATTTTTACGGGAACTTGAAAATATCTTAGCGTTGCGACCGTAGAGTTTCAGTATACCGAATCGAAGTTTCCTTTGTAAGACACGAAATATAATAAAGTGTCAGTAGAGTCACTTTAGCTTAATTCGCTCCAAGTTAGATTAGGGTACCTTTGATACAGATAGCACCAGTAGGATGCGCCACTAGGACGCATGTCCGGGTCTCGATGCGTAACCACCTCCACGTGGTGGGACCTGGTAATTGGTATCGTTTTCCAAAGAAATATCTTTGGAAACGATACCAAGCTAAGAGCTACGCAGCAGTTGATATATTGGTTATAAGCTAGTTTAAAGGTAGTTATAAGTTAATTATTAGTTGGTTATAAATTAGTCATTAATTAATTATAAATTAGCAGTTAGTTAGTAATAAGTTTAAAATATCTTCCATCTATTGTATAGGTCATCGCCCGGTTGACAGTATCCTTTGTGTGGGTATAATATAGAGTGCATGGGAACGCTTAGCCTGTTCCTCGAAAACGAGTAAGTAGCAATAAACAGCAACCTCGGGTTTGGCTTGTGCGTCCAGACTAATATCTGGAGTGCGTGTGAAAGGACGAGTGACTGATTGCACCGATCGTATGAAGGGAAGATGTATGGCAATATCGAAAGACAATGAAGAGTGTCTTAAAATGCGAGAGTAAAATAAGTGCGTTAGGATGTCAACGAGTCACTTGTCAGATAAGAGAGTCAATTGCTACGAAATTTGTATTCCTAGAATTATTGACAAATGACATGAATTTTCTAAATACACCATGTTGTAATAACCCAATTGTATTGAAATTGTCTATAGTGTACAAAATGTTTGTATGCCCAAGCATAAATATTTCAAAGTATGAAAAATAAATTTTAAATTTAAAAAGAATAGCTTACATTTTTTCTCCGTCCTATTAAAAATTACAGTTAATCCTGCATAAACTACATATATCAATATTTTTATATAAAATTTACTTTCTATCATAATAAGCACAACGCTACATAAAGAATAAGGGAATCGTGACGACATTCTGTTCAAGATACACGCTCAATATGCCCCTAACACAACCATTAGGTACCATCAGCAACATCTACGTCTATCTCAAAGTCAATGATCATCGCCAATGTGTTAAATTTCAGAATGATGGAGCTGAGGTATACAAAGAAATGAGAAAGCTTTGAATGAGAGCAATGAGAAAAGGAAATGCATATTATGTTGAATCAAGAAATAAAAAAGAGGCAGCATATGAATCAAGGAAGAAAGATAATAGGTAATAGTTATAAAAGTTAAAGATAAATTGAATATAGAGTGTAAATGTTGCATTAATGCACAAATGTGTAGAAATATCTATAGGAACTCAGAAACTATAAAAGCAGCTGGAATAATTTGGATGTGGCACATGGATTTGATTGGGCCAATAAAGCCAACATTAAAAGGAGATAAAAGGTACATTTTACCTGCTGATGATTATTCGAGAACCATTTGGTTGACTGATTTCTAAAGGACTAAAGATTTATTATGAAATATTATTGACGAATTTTTTTTATTACAGAAGACTTACAAACATGAGTAATATTTATATGCAAGTGCCAGCCACTTAGGGTAAAGTAATAAGTATTAGTTAATAGTATTTCAATGGACTGTATGTCTGTTTTTAAAAATTTAACTGATATACAATATTTACTTTCTAAATTTCTATATTAATGTATTAAATAATTTCTAATTTGAATTACAATAATAAATAATAAATTTTAATAAATTTAATTTTAAAAGTATTTTACATTAATAAGACTAATATACTTGTTATAACTAGGTTATAATGAAAACAACTGTTGGTGATATTGAGTTAGAATTATGTGCAAAAGAAACTTCAAAGGTACGTAGAAATTTCATATAATTATGTATGGAAGGTTATTAGGATGACACTGTATTTCATAGAATTATCAAAGGATTCATAACACAAGGTGGTGAACCAACAGGTACAGGAGAAGGTGATAAAATTTATGGAAAACCATTTAAAGTGAGACTATATTTAAAAATAAAATAAATTGCTTTTTTATTCAAAAATAATTATTGGATATATGTGTTTTAGGACGAATTTCATACAAGATTACGTTCTTCTGGACAAGATTTAATTGCTATGGCTAATGCTGGAGAAGATGAGAATGGTTCCCAAATCTTCTTTACTCTTAATTCTACACCAGTTTTGCAGAATAAACATAAAATCTTTGGTAAAATTACTGAAGAAACTATATATAACATGCTTAAACTTGAAGAAGCACTTGTAGATGAGGTAAATTTAATGTTTACAAGAAAATATATCAAGAATTGATATAAATATAATATTTTCTCTTTTTTGTAGAATGATAGACCACTTTATCCTCCAAAATTATTAAGAACTATAATATTGAACAATTCATTTTCTAATATTATACCAAGAATAATAGTACAGGAAAGTGAAGAAATAAAGGACAATTCAAAAACTAAATCAGCAGCAGTAAAATAAAAATAATATATGTTTGCAGAATTTAGCCTTGATAGTATTATTCTTTACAATGAAAAATTTTGTTACAGAGATTTCAATCCTTTATCATTTGGTAAAGAAGCAGAGGAAGATGAAGAAGAATCTCTGATATTAAATAAAAAGTTTAGTGGTAAGGGAAAATCAGCTCATGAGCATTTAACTGATCCAAAATTAAGCTCACAACCAGCTGTTGAATCACTTGGATTTGCAAATAAAAAAAGGAAGGAAGACCATAATAGCGATTGGAAAAGTGACGACGAAGTAGAAACAGAAAAAGAAGTAGATTATAAAGAAAGAGAAAGAGTTAGTTTATTGTTTACATTGTAACTATGTTATAGAAAGTAGGATCTTTTATTGACTGTCATATTTATATTTTCAGAGCAATGAAGGAAAGGATAAAAAATAAGTTGAGAGATACAAAAAAAGAACAGAAGAATTATGTTGTTAATAATTAGAGTGTATATGTGAAACTTTCAAAGTGAATAAAAAGTACCTAAGTATATAACCATCGTAGTTTCATTTTATTTTTTACCAAGAACAAAATCACTCTCCTTTATTTGTGACTTCGCGTAGGTCAACAATTAATTCATCAACTTTTATAATTATATCGTAAAAGCACAGCCTTAGCAAGCTTTCTAATGTAATTCTGGATATGAATTCCTTATTATTAAATTCATTATTGGTGATTATTGAATAGAGTGCTTGAATCATTGCCGAGGATACTAATGGTTTGTCTTTCCATTAGTATAATGGAATAATTAATAATTCCAGTTCATGAATTTATTATAGAAATTTGGTATTTTTCACAACAGAAATATATTTATAATTGTTTTATTGATATTATTAAATATAAGAGACATCGTTTGATATTCTAGATCGATGCTTTATCACATAGCTATTTCAAAAATACAACATTTTCCCGCTACAAAAATACGTAGTGTATCCGGCTGCAGCAAACTTCCAGTTGGCGGCAAGCAGGCATACCGGTAACAAGTGGTGGAATATTCCCACGCGACAAAGTGAAATATTAAATCTCAAACCGTTTCGTGAAGTAGTGATATCGCTGATTGACTTTTAATTACTTTACGAAGAATGAACATTTCTTTGGTGTTAATAGCTACATGTGAAAAAAGGGATGTTGCATAGTGCAAATCGTCTAACGATATATGTGGAAAATAAAGTGGTGAGTGCGGGATCCTATAATACTACCGCATTGTCCGTTACAATCTGCTGTAGAAGATTCTAGATTTCGACTGCCCATTGGAATATTTGATCAACATTACTGAATAGGCAGCTCTTTAATAGTTATTTCAATTTTTTTTCGATCTTGACGTTCAATTGCAACATAGTTATGTATTATCGCTATTACATTCTAAATTTTGATTGTGGATTAAGATATTTCATTACTCCTGCATAGAATAGATTGTTCTCCAACCAGTAGGACAATTATTTTACGATTGATGGTGCATATATGAAACAAAGTAACGGAAAAGCAAGTGCCTGTGAAATCGTTCTACACACTATACTTTTTTCGCCTATATTTCTGAAGTTACGCTTTTCGGTTAGATTTTCTCGATATGTCAGCGTAGAGTGAATTCTTCCTTAACGTAATTGCATACTTTTTTTGCGTTTCGGGCGTTCGTTATCGAAAAATAGTGCCGAAAGTGTCAGTGGCTGTCAGATCGTGCTGCGCAGTTTACTTTTATGGTTTCTATCTTCAAAATTAGGCCGTTGACTCCGGTTTTTTTTATTTATCAGCGTAGAGTGAACTCTTCGTTAACGGGATTGGATATTTTTTTTGCGTTTCGATCGTGCGTTTTCGTTAAATAGTGCCGAAAGTGTCAGTGGCTCTCAGATCGTGCTGCGCAGTTTACTTTTATGGTTTCTATCTTCAAAATTAGGCCTTTGACTCCGTTTTTTTTTATTTATCAGCGTAGAGTGAACTCTTCGTTAACGGGATTGGATATTTTTTTGCGTTTCGATTGTGCGTTTTCGTTAAATAGTGCCGAAAGTGTCAGTGGCTGTCAGATCGTGCTGCGCAGTTTACTTTTATGGTTTCTATCTTCAAAATTAGGCCTTTGACTCCGTTTTTTTTTATTTATCAGCGTAGAGTGAACTCTTCGTTAACGGGATTGGATATTTTTTTGCGTTTCGATTGTGCGTTTTCGTTAAATAGTGCCGAAAGTGTCAGTGGCTGTCAGATCGTGTTGCGCAGTTTACTTTTATGGTTTCTATCTTCAAAATTAGGCCTTTGACTCCGTTTTTTTTTATTTATCAGCGTAGAGTGAACTCTTCGTTAACGGGATTGGATATTTTTTTGCGTTTCGATTGTGCGTTTTCGTTAAATAGTGCCGAAAGTGTCAGTGGCTGTCAGATCGTGCTGCGCAGTTTACTTTTATGGTTTCTATCTTCAAAATTAGGCCTTTGACTCCGTTTTTTTTTATTTATCAGCGTAGAGTGAACTCTTCGTTAACGGGATTGGATATTTTTTTGCGTTTCGATTGTGCGTTTTCGTTAAATAGTGCCGAAAGTGTCAGTGGCTGTCAGATCGTGTTGCGCAGTTTACTTTTATTGTTTCTATCTTCAAAATTAGGCCTTTGACTCCGGTTTTTTTTATTTATCAACGTAGAGTGAACTCTTCGTTAACGGGATTGGATATTTTTTTTTGCGTTTCGATCGTGCGTTTTCTTTAAATAGTGCCGAAAGTGTCAGTGGCTGTCAGATCGTGCTGCGCAGTTTACTTTTATGGTTTCTATCTTCAAAATTAGGCCTTTGACTCTGGTTTTTTTTTATTTATCAACGTAGTGTGAACTCTTCCTTAACGGGATTAGATATCTTTTTTGCGTTTCGAGCATGCCTGCATCACGCAATCTGATGTGTTTTCGTTTTAACATAACCATCGGTTTCATGGTATAATTAAAATAATAAATCAACAGGTTATGGACCCAGAGAACAGACCACATGTTTGAGTGCGGAAAATAAAAGTTGGGAAGAAAAGTGGAAATATCAATATATAAAAGGATGGAGATGGATATCATATTTGGAAATTTAGAGTGGCCTTCACACTATGATTTTAAGGTTTGTATTGACATATAATGAAAGAACTAAGAAATGTAGGAAACTGCGAACAAGCTTGGTCAACAATGTGTAACTACAAAATATAATAGTTCCAATCGTAGGGAAGGTATTATTACTTGATACACTGTACCTCAAGTTATGAGACATGGACAAAATTAAGCAATATCTATGAGAAGGATACAAAACAGCAAAACATGATATAGTAATCCACATTACGTGGCTGACAGGTAAGTTTTCAAATTACATTCATTAGGACGTAAAATGGAATAAGCAATGTTTATAACTAAAATCTTATGTACATTGTCAGATTGCGTATTTGCAACTGTGTGCTATTAATGCCGAAAGAAGAAAGAAGAATAGATAATCTCACAACTCAGGTGATTGTCAAGAAAGCAAGATCATCAAAATGATCTAGAGCCTGCAAAGCTCAAGAGAATAGGTATTTCAAATGTAACTCCAGAATACATATTGCAAGTGCATGTTGGAAAAACAAAAAAGGTAACAAAGAAATTAAATACTTTAGTTGTGATTAGAATTAGGATAAAAATCAGAAAAATTTCTAGGATTAGGGAGGAAATGCGAGACTCAAGCAGTGTGCTATCCATATGGGACATGTAAGAAATCTAATAATTTGGAAAAAGACTGTTATTTTAAAAACATG
>NW_016912706.1:0-634 GCF_001483705.2 Eufriesea mexicana
TATCCTGGCCTGACCAGACCGAACCTGACCTCTCCTGACATGACCTGACCTGACTTCACCTGAAATGGCCTGACCTGGAATGTCCTGACCTGCACTTACCTGAACTGGCCTGAGCTGTCGTGACCTTACCTGGCCTGGCCTGGAATGGCCTGACGTGACATGACGTGACCGGAACTGATCCGTCATTCTCTGACATGACCTGGGCTGGCCAGTCCAGACATGGCCTGTCCTGACCTGACGTGACCTGACCTGTCTTGACCTGACCTGACATGCTCTGACACAACCTGACCTCACCTGACCTGAACTCACCTGACCCGACCTGACCTGAACGGAACTGACCCGTCATGACCTGACGCGACCTGACCTGAAGACCTGACCTGACCTGACCGGAACTGACCCGTCGTGACCTGACCCGACCTGACCTGAACTCACCTCACCTGACCTGACATCACTTGTCCCGACCTGGAATGGCCTGACCTGACCTGACATGAACGGAACTGACCCGTCATGACCTGACCCGACATGACATCACCTGACCCGACCTGGAATGGCCTGACCTAACATGACGTGGCCGGAACTGACCCGTCATGACCTGACCTGACATAACCTAATTTTGCAAAACCTAACTTAACCT
>NW_016912707.1:0-507 GCF_001483705.2 Eufriesea mexicana
TGTGGATTGCTGCTCTCCACCGAGTTCCACAATGCTCTGCATGACTCTGGGGTGGCCAGCAATGGCGGTCGTGGCAAGATAGGTTTGGCAATGTTACGCTGTGTTAGGCCAGGTTTGGTTAGGTTTGGTTAGGACGGCTTTGACTTTTTTACCATGCAAATCTGATCGGTTGATGTCTGCGCTCTGCGTTGCTCTACTTTCATCTCCTTGACTCTGGGCATGCCAGCAACAGCGGCCGCGGCACGTATGGCTGTGTTATATTGCGTTTTGCTCGTTTATGTTAGGAAACGTTTGGCTGTGATGGCTTCGCCTTTTTTGCTATACACTGCTATTCGTTGAATTTCTGCGCCCCACCGTGCAATGGTATATTCTGCTTGGCCATGGGGATGCCACGTTGGTCTCGTCACGATAGGCTGAGTTATGTTACGTGTGGTAATGTACGTCCGGTATGGTTAAGACGGGATGATTCCGACTTTTGTGCTATATACCGCATTCGGTGGATTTCTG
>NW_016912708.1:0-709 GCF_001483705.2 Eufriesea mexicana
TAGGTTAGCTATGACCCTTGTGCCGTACACTCTGATTCGGTGGATTTATGCTCAATACTGTGCATTAGTACACCCTGCTTGTATCTGAGGAGGTCAGCAACTATTGTCTTTTCATGTTAGGTTGAGTTAGGTTGCATTTGGGTATGTATCGATTGGCTACGTTAGGATAGGTTAGCTTCGTCATTTGTGCTATTCGCAGCTATTTGGTGCCTTTCTGCGCTCGTCTGTGCGATAGTGTATTCTGCTTTGCACTGGGGATTCCAGTAATAGTGGTCTCGGCCCTTTAAGTTAGGTTAGGTTACGTCTGGCTTTATTACATTAGGATAGGCTAGGATAGGGT
Organism: Eufriesea mexicana; assembly: GCF_001483705.2. NCBI lineage: Eukaryota > Metazoa > Arthropoda > Insecta > Hymenoptera > Apidae > Eufriesea > Eufriesea mexicana. The sequence goes on from NW_016912708.1 coordinate 341, forward strand.
AGCCTCGACTTTTGTGCTGTGCACTGCTGTTCGCTGGATTGCCACTCCCTACATTGCTCTACTATACTCTGCTATAGCCTGGAGAGGACATTAATAGTGGTCTCGGCCCTTTTGTTTTAGTTATGCTATATTTCAATATTTCCTTCAGTTACGATTGATTGGTGTAGGAGAGGATAGCTTTGACTTTCGTGCTGTACACTGGAATGCGGTGGATATCTGCGAGGTACTGTGCCCTAGTATGTTCTGCTTGTCTCTGTGGATGCCAGCAATGGTGGTCTCGGCGCGTTAGGCTGAGTTGGGCGGCGATGGGGATGGTTGAGTTTGTTTGGATTAGGTCTGGATAGCTTTGACTTTCTTGGCATAGACCGT
>NW_016912709.1:0-488 GCF_001483705.2 Eufriesea mexicana
TGCGCCATGCGGCGCTCTAATACTTCCGGGTTTGCTCTGGGAAGGCCAGCAATAGTTGTCTCGACACGTTATGTTGGGTCATGTTACGTTCGGTTAGGCAGGGGTTGGCTAAGTTTGGACATGATCGCTATACCTTTTGTGCTGTACACTTCTTCTCGGTGGTTTTCTGCGCTCTAGTGTGCTCTGGTATGTCCTGCTTGGATTTGAGGAGGATAGCAATAGCGGTCTCGGCACGTTAGGTAGAGTTGTGCTATGTTTGGCTGTGTTCCGTCAATTTGGGTTTGGCATGGGCAGCTTCGACGTTTCTGATATGCACTGCGATTCTATGGGTTTCTGCGTTCTACTCTCGACTAATGTGTTCTGCTTTTGCTTTGGAGTACCAGAAACAGTGGTCGGGGCTCGTTAGGTTGCGTTAGGATACATTTTGTTATGTTACGGTTGGTTAGGATACGAGAGTGTAGCTTTCACTTCAGAGCCATAGTATGCTA
>NW_016912710.1:0-1019 GCF_001483705.2 Eufriesea mexicana
TAGATTTTGAATAGACCTATTCCCTGGCAACCAGGTGGCTGTACTTTCCATTGGATTGAAGGCTTTATGCGATCTATTCACCGAGCTATAACAGGCTATAGATTTTTTAATCGACCTATTCTCTTGCAAGTAGGTGGCTGTACTTGCCATTGGGTTGAAGGCGTTAGGCGGCCTATTCACCAAGCTATAACAGATCATAGATTTTGAATAGATCTATTCCCTGGCAAGTAGATGGCTGTACTTGCCATTGGATTGGCGGCGCTAGGCGTTCTATTCACCAAGCTATAACAGATTACAGATTTTGAATAGACATATTCTCTGGCAAGTAGATGGCTGTACTTGCCATTCGATTGAAGGCGTTAGACGATCTGTTTACCAAGCTATAACAGGTTATAGGTTTTGAGCATTCACTGGAAACTAGGTGGCTGTACTTGCCATTGGATTGAAGGCGTTAGGCGATGTATTCACCAAGCGATAACATGTTATAGATTTTAAATAGACCTATTTTCTGCCCAGTAGATGCCTGTACTTGCCATTGAATTGAAGGCGGTTTGCGATCTATTCACCAAGCTATAACAGACTGTAGACCTTGAATAGGCCTATACTCTGGCAAGTAGATGGCTGTACTTGCCATTGGATTGAAGGCGTTACGCGATCTATTCACCAAGCGATAAGAGGTTATAGATTTTAAATAGACCTATCCTCTGGCAAGTAGATGGCTTTAATTGCCATTGAATTGGAGGCGTTAGGCGATCTATTCACCAAGGTATAAAACGTTATAGATTTTGAATAGACCTATTCCCTGGCAAGCAGGTGGCTGTACCTTCCATTGGATTGAAGGCGTTATGCGATCTAATTACAGAGCTATAACATGCTATAGATTTTCACTAGACCTATTCTCTTGCAACCAGGTGGCTGTACTTGCCATTGGTTGAAGGCGTTAGGCGGCCTATTCTCCAAGCTATAACAGATTATAGATTTTGAATGGATCTATTCTCTGGCAAGTAGATGGCTGTACT
>NW_016912711.1:0-229 GCF_001483705.2 Eufriesea mexicana
GAGGAAAGATGCCTTTTGAGTGCTATAGCCATCGCAATGATATTGATTGTGGCTGGAAAATACAGTTTTGTTGACATTTTCGACTAGTATCGTGATGAGCTATCTTCCTTGCGTGAGTAATGAGGAAACATTCTGTTGGCGCGCTCTAGTCATTGCAAAGCTATACAATCTGAATGGGAAATTCAATTTCATTGACATTATCCACTAATATCGTGTTGAGCTATCTTCC
>NW_016912712.1:0-728 GCF_001483705.2 Eufriesea mexicana
CAGTTTACGTTTTCGAGAAATAGTGCCGGAAGTGTCAGTGGCTGTCAGTTCGTGCTGCGCAATTAACTTTTTTGGCTTCTAGTTTTTGAATTCGGCTTTTTGGATCGGATTTTTCCATTGATTCTCGTAGAGTGATTTTTTCCTTAACGGGATTGAATATTTTTTTTCGGACTGGAGCTTGCGTTTTCGAGAAATAGTGCCGGAAGTGTCAGTGGCTGTCAGTTCGTGCTGCGCAATATACATTTTTTGCTTCTAGTTTTTGAATTAGGCTCTTTAAATCAGATTTTTCCACTGATTCGCGTAGAGTGACTTTTTCCTTTATGGGATTGAGTATTTTTTTTCGGTTTCGAGCGTGCGTTTTCGAGAAATAGTGCCGGAAGTGTCAGTGGCTATCAGTTCGTGCTGCGCAATATACATTTTTGGCTTCTAGTTTTTGAATTGGGCTTTGTGAATCGGATTTTTCCACTGATTCTTGTAGGGTAATTCTTCTTTTAACGGGATTTGATATTTTTTTTCAGATTCGAGTGAGCGTTTTCGTGAAATAGTGCCGGAAGTGTCAGTGGCTGTCAGATCGTGCTGCGCAATTTAATATTTTGGCTTCTAGTTTTTGAATTTGGCTTTTTGAATCGGACTTTTCCACTGTTTCGCGTAGAGTGATTTTTTCCTTAACGGGATTGGATATTTTTTTTCGGATTCAAGTGTGCGTTTTCGAGAAATAGTGCCGGAAG
>NW_016912713.1:0-222 GCF_001483705.2 Eufriesea mexicana
TGTATATCAGAAATGTCGTAGCTACCCAGACCTATCCCAAACCAACAGAACATGGCCAATCGTAATCTAAAACAATCTAATGTGCCGAGACCGCCATTGCTGCCGTCCGCAGAGCCAAGCAGGACATACTAGGGCACATTAGACATCGTAAATCCACCGAATATAGGTGTAGAGCACAAAAGCTAAAGATATTCTACCCAAACGTAGCATAACCCACCGTAA
>NW_016912714.1:0-517 GCF_001483705.2 Eufriesea mexicana
AACGATATTAGTCGAAAATCTCAATAAAATTGAATTTTCCATCCAGATACTATAGAATTGCAAGGGCTATATCTGGCCAATAGGATCTTTCATCCTTATTCATGCAAGAACGGCAGGTCACGACGATATCAGTCGAAAATGTCAATAAAATTACATTTTCCAGCCAGATTCACAGATTCTGTAGCATTGCAATGGCTATAGCTCGCCAGTAGAATCCTTCCTCCTTATTTATGCAGGGATGCCAGCTCACCACGATATTAGTCGAAAAAGAAAATAAACCTGAATTTTCCATCAAGATACTATAGAATTGCAATGGCCACAGCTGGCGAATAGAATCTCTCCTCAGTATTTATGCAAGAAAGCTAGCTCGCCACGATATCTGTCGAAAATGTCGATAAAATTGAATTTGCCATCCAGATACTATAGAATTTCAATAGCTATAGCTGGCCAATAGGATCTTTCCTCCTTATTTATGCAAGGACGGCTGCTCACGACGACATCAGTCGAAAACGCCAAT
>NW_016912715.1:0-422 GCF_001483705.2 Eufriesea mexicana
CCAACCGCCTTCAATCCAATGGCAAGTGCAGACATCTACTGGGCAGCAAATAGGTCTATCTAAGGTCTATAACATGCTATCGGTTGGTGAACAGACCGCCTAACGCCCTCAATCTAATGGCAAGAACTGCCATCTAGTTGCCGGAGAATAGGTCTATTCGAAATCTATAATCTGTTATAACATGGTGAATAGTTCGCTTAACGCCTTCAATCCAATGGCAATTACAGCCATCAACTTGCCAGAGATTTAGTCTAATCAAAATCTATTATCTGTTATAGCTTGAAATAGGGCGCGTAACGCCTTCAAACCCACGGCAAGTACAGCCATCTACTTGCCAGAGAATAGGTCTCTTCAAAATATAGAACTTGTTATAGATTGGTGTGTAGATCGCCTAACGCATTCAACCGAATGGCAAGTACAGC
>NW_016912716.1:0-49734 GCF_001483705.2 Eufriesea mexicana
AGATAGATAGATAGATAGAGAGAGAGAGAGAGAGAGAGAGAGAGAGAGAGAGAGAGAGAGAGAAAGACAGACAGAGAGACAGAGAAACAGAGAGAAGGAATGAATATGTTCAATAGTAAGTATTATGATTTAATAATCGCGATGGCGCCAGTTTCCTATCGTAAATACCAGATACCAACATTACTGATACTGTATTTACTATGCAAACCTTCTATAAAACGTCGTATATGCTCATGTATCATTAAAACGGACGACGATAATGTTAGGATTTCATTTTATCAAAAATAAAACACGCTATGTGGAACAATGCATTGTGTATGCAATAAACATGCTAACACACCGAATCTAAGAATTTAGAGGTACATTTCACAGATATTTTTAAAGACTCCGCCCTCGTAATGTATCTAAGAAAACACTCACAGTGACGGATTCTTCTTCACCACATTTTCGATGTCGGAAAGGATTTTCTCTGCAGCTGGGAAGATATCGTCTTGCATTGTAATCTTGTCACTATTATTCGTTACATGTCTCAGGAAATCAGATATAAACCGATACACAATTAACCCTTCTGTTTCTCTCACTGCACCTTTCAATGCAGGCACGATGTAGCGTTTTTCTGCGGAAGTGTGGGGGGATATACTACGATACTGTTTGAAGTTTTCTGCAAGTCTCGAACGTTCGAAATCAGATGGCGCGAAATTATTAACTCTGAACTATGTTGATAAAAAATAAAGCTCACACGTACTTCTTTCTGTAAATAAAAAGAAATAAATTAAATATATGCGTCTAATCATATTGTGAAGTTTACAAATACGTGTCAATGTAATATTTTACTTTATTTACACACATATATATGTGTGTGTACGGATAGATATTTTTATAGAACGATAATTTATATTATCATTGATACATATAGATATTGAAGACAGATTATTTTGTTATGATAAAAACTAAGATTATAATTTGAAGTTACTCAAAATAAATAATCTTTTCTAAAGTAATAATTAAATATTGCTAAACAGTATTTATTAAAACAAAAAATATAGAATATAAAAGAATATTGTTCAATATAAATTTTATACTAATATAAAATTTTCCTTAAAAATTCCAAAAGTATTGAACAAAAATTAAATAATCGATTAAAATGATCGATATTATCGATAAGTTCATGTTCATATCGTAAGAACATAACTTAATGGAATACGAGTCTCCGGCCATCAATCATTATAACCTATAGATCTTAAAGTTCCTCCTGATTTCATTTATTACTATTCATCTTACCTTATAAGGAATACTCGTTTAATCGGTACACACTTCATTTTCCGCACCCGAGGTAAAATATTTAAATTAAAACCATGTCAGATCCTCGTATAAGAACTCTAAAAATTAAAACTGGAGTAGTGAAACGTCTCGCGAAAGAAAAAGTTACGTATGAAAAAGAAGCAGCACAGCAACGTGAAAGGATACAGAAATTAAAGGAACAGGGTGAGAATATTTTGAGAAATGCGACGGAAGCTTGTTATATTTTTCTATTACTTCAATCCTTTCAATAGCTGTGTTATAAAAACACTTTCGTATATTTTTCATTTTCTTTTTAATACTCCAAAATGTTTACTTTATCAAATAACTGATACATTATTTATTATAAAGCATATAGATATACTCAGTGCACGAAATAATACAACAAAATTTTCCCATTATTGTAGTTTTCTTCAAGAATATTAATTATTATATCATTTTGATGTTATTACAGACAAAGATGGTTATGATATCAAAAAACAAGAAGAAGTGCTTCAGGAATCTCTTATGATGGTACCAGATTGTCAACGACGCCTTGTAAAAGCTTTTGAAGAACTTAAAAAAATTTTGGACACGGAACAAGATTTAAAAGAAGTTGAAGATTATATACAAGCAGAAAAAATATTGCAAGAAGCAGCATCTCAACTTCCTAAAGAGGGTGATATTATGGAGATGTGTTAAGAAAGCAAAGCCACCTAAGTTTAAGATATTGCTGAAAATTGAAAGAACTATATTTTCATCTAAAATAATATAAGATTTGTAAACAAGTTAAAATAATCATTTAATGCATAAAGAAAGTTATAGTATTAAGGTATTTTATATTTTTCCAAATTAAGTAGATTTGAATAATTATGTTTAATAGTCAAAGTTTTTTAGAGGGTCCCATGCAAAGATCTAGGGATTCACATTACGATATGACTCATTCTATGAATCAATCTATTTACAATGCAAATTATAATGTGAATGCATATCAAAATTATATTTATCCAGTTCTTACATCTGATACTGAAAATGCTACACCAGCAATTAATTTAGAAAAAAGACAAACTGATGAAAAAGATATTGAAAATTTTCTCCTAGAGGTTAATCAATCTAATAATATAAATGACCAGAGAAACATATGTAAAAAATCTAAAATTGCAATTACCAAAAATGCTATAACATCAGCATACAAATTAAATGAAAAATTGAAGACAATTTGTGCTGAACTTAAGAATAATCAACATTTAGCAGAAGAAGAATGGCAACAAAAAATAAGTATTTGTAATGCAGCAAAAGAAGAAATTATTAAATTATTAGAGCCTATTAGAGATCAAAATTTTTTAAATCAGTTAAAAAAAGATTTGGAAAGACGAAGAAAAAAGAGATCAAGAGAAAAAATTAAAAAGGAGAAATGGAAGAATGACAAACTAATGAAAATGGAAAGAAGAGCAAGAATGCATGCACAGATTGATTCATGGATATGGAAAGAACAAGCTGTAATAGAGAAAGAAAAACAAGAAGAAAATTTACGTAAAGATGCTGATATGATTTTATTTGATGTTAGAGGAAAGAGAAGTGATGCTAGGAAGTATCTTGGATTGTTACAAGAATTACAGAATTTGCGAAATATTAAGGCCAATATTGCCAGAGCAAGAGGGGAACATTTATCTTCAGCAGCTGATAAAGCATTTAACAATATTATTGGTATTGATACTTTTAAATATTCATTTGTAAAAAATATTTTAATAATTATATTTAATAATTATATCACATTACTTTTTATACACAGCAAAATTAACAGAACAATGGTCAATGCTTGATCGTGAATATTCTATAGAAGAACAAGGTTTGAAATTAATGTTAAAAAAAGATAATGAAGAAAGAAATGAAAAACAAAAGAAGAATCTTTTTGATGAATGGGAAAAGATACTATTTGGAAGAAAAATAATACCTGATCAATACAATACGGATTTAACTAACTTTGTTACTATAAGGTAAATATGATAATATTACTAAATAATTTTTTATAGTAACAATATAATTTAATAAGTAATATAATTACTGTTTCTAGGACTGCTTGGGATAAGTATATCAGTACAGACCGTGATGCATCAGCAATACCAATTGGTTGGGTCATGCCTGAGAAACCATCCTCTGCGGCCTGGCAAAAATGCCTCAAAAAAGAAGTTTCATAAAATAAGCTAATATACTACTGTAGATTCTAGTTTATGAAAATAAGTAAAATTTGATACACACCTTAGTAATTTATACTGTATGAATATAAACGGCATGCATTATACACATTTGAATGTAATGTAATTTAAGAAACATAAAAGCTTCTCTGGTCTACTGTATTTAAAACATTTATATTTACAATTAAGCATATTATGATTTAAACATTTCTAGAATTGAAAGTATGTGACATATTTCAATTTTATTAAAGTATGTATGAAAACTATGTACAGATTTTTTATGATATCCAAAAGAATAAATTAATTTATATTCAGGTAATACTTAAAATTAAATTTTTTTGAGCTGCACTTGATGGTTCTAAACTTTGAACATCTTTTACTGGAGCAGGAGATACAGTTTCTGCAGCAGATAATATCATATCTAATTTTCCTTGCAATTCTGATAATGATAATATTAAATTTTCTTCTTCTTCTAACTTTGCTGCTAAGATACTGCACATTTTTCGAGGTTCTGCCGCAAGTTCGTCTAAATGATTTTCATAGACATCTATTAAAAAATCGAATCATTTAGATAAACTATATTTCTTATAAATAAATACCAAACATTAAATGCAAAAAAAAATAATTTACAGCATACCCATAAATACATTAGCTACATGAAGTAGTACTCTTCCAAATCTAATACTTCCTATGTATTTATTCAAGAACTTAAGAATATTCACAAGAGATTTGCCATCTCTGCCACTAAGAGCTTGTTTTAAACCTTGTCTTCTAATAAGCTCCTGCATAAGTGCAACTGTAACATGTGGTGCTTTATTTACTACATAACTCATCATAACACAATCCAAAGCTTTCGAATATTCAAACTTTCTTAAATAAGTATCATGTTTGGACATAATTTCTTTCATTTCTTCATGTACAACAATATCTGTTTGAGGTGTATGTAAATTTTTTCCAGAATTTCTGTATGATACTTTTTTACGTTGTGGTTTCTCAGTTTTTACTTCTTCTTCTCTTCTTCTCACAGAAATTAAACCATCAACCATACCAGCTACTATGGTTTCATCATTTGACTGTAATTACATATGTTATTCAGTATTCTTGATATACAAATAGAAATACAAAATAAGGCAATGTCATTTACATTAATTCCTATGCTAAGAACTGAATTTGGATAATCTAAGGAATGGACAGTTTTATATGTTCCAGAGTCATAAATTTTTACATGTCTATCTAATGAACCAGATAAAATTCTGTGCCCATTTGAAGCTATTTTTAAACATGTTACTGTTTTGTGATGTTGAGTGATTTTTGCAAGTAATCTGCCACCAGCAAGTGCATCCCAAACTTTAATTTCTGTTCCACCTGTTTATAATTACAAAAAATATTGTGTTTAAACTTATATCAAACATTATTATAGAAAAAAATATTGTTACTTTAAAGTAATATACCTGCAGATAGAAATATTCCGCCAGAGGGTAAGAACAATAAGCTTTCGACAGGAGCTTCATGGCACACACTGAGAATTTTTTTGCTTGTTCGTGTATCATACATGTGTATAAGTTTATCATAGCTACCAGATAATAATATGTCTTTAGAAATGGGACTTACTACACCTGCTCTGATATAATCTAAATGTTCATTAAAAGATATTACTTGTTTTTCACTAGCTATATCCCAAACTATCACAGTTTTGTCATCAGAAAATGAAGCAATATGAAGATTATCTGCAGTGAAAAATGTTCTATGTATAGCAGATTTATGTCCAGAGAAAATTCGAAGAAGGCTTTTTGTGTTGATATCAAAGAGCCGAACTACTGCTTCTTCACCACCAGCACAAAGTAATTTGCCATCACTACGAAAGGATCCACCATAAGCAGCTTCTTTAAATCTGCTAAAATTTTTTGTAACTAACTTTGTAATTGGATTATACACTTGTACTCTCACAGAACAAGTGACAGCGAAATAATGTGGTTCTACTGGTGAAAAATCAATATAATCAATTGGTCCAAATTCCTTAACTAGGACAGGCGCCTATTAAATAAATAACATAAAAATATATTTATAAATATTAATTTCATAACGATTTTAAATACTGTTTGTTTAGGTTAAGTTTTATACACGTGGATATCATGAATTAAATAATACAATATGATTGCAGAAAAATTTAAATTATTTCTATCGACTACACTAATATACTTACACTATATTTTTTCCAATATATATTATCTGGAGTTAATTCAGACCCCGATCTTACAAATACCTTAGTATTTATTTTCTTGAAGGACGCCATTTCTTTCAAAATGTCAGCTGTAATAAAATTCAGTAGAGGGGGTAAACTTCTCCTGTTGACAATTGATAGAAGTTACTCTCTTCGATTTTTGTGATTGTCAAGAATCTGTTTATGTATTACAGTTATTAAATACAAAAACTCCTGAAAATCATTTTAGAAGAATTTGAAACGATATGTTTAGAAGATTTCAGTGTGCTTTGTTAAATTTTCTATGGTTTTGCTGTTCGTTTCAATATGGCGATGGTTAGTTGCTTAGTGCTTCAAAGGTCTCTTTGCTTATCATGAATTTTGTGAATTTTCTTTCTATTTCTTTGTATAATTTAAATACAAAACCCTGATGTTTATATTATTATCTGTAAGTGCATTCAAGTTATATAATTGTGAAGCTCTGTATCTGATAAAGAAAGGATTTCATTCGAAAAGTTTCGCTTAGACAGCACGATAGATTCGGCAATTGCCGTCCAACTAAGGTTTGTTATATTTCATAAATAATCACAAAAATCTAAATATTTATAAATATACCTTGCAACCTTCGAGATCAAAAATCTTTTATTATACTAAGAAATAAGGAAAGAATTTGAAGTTTGATTTTGTTCCAGTAAGAGAAGATAAGATTGCAGCCAAGATAGTTTCTTGGTATTTCATTGCATACCAACCACGTTTATAAATATATTACACCAGAAGAGATTGGAATTTCCTTTATCAGTGTTGGATATTTATTTTGGATACTTTGATTTTCCAATACTGTTTGAAGGAGTTTATTGATCATTACAATGATCGTATTAGTGCATAAATATAAACAAGTTAGTTCCTTTTTGGAAGTCAAACAAAGAAAGTTTGGCTTTGCTTATAATGACAGAAACATGTATTTATGTTCCATCTAGATAGAACAATTTAATTGGGATATAATAATCAAAGATATTTAAAATAATATTTTTGAGGCTATATTCTTAAAAATAGTCTCAAATATTATATAGACAAGGGTAATTGCAATAAATTACCAAATAAATTTTATATGCAGCAACATTTAAGTATTCTAATATACATTAATTATTAAATTATAAAATTTGAATATAATGGCTGAAACCCAGCGAATGACTGTTTATGGTAGACATCCTCCCTGTGCTAGTGGAGCTCGTTTAGAAGAACGTCGTGCTAGAAGGTAATTCATAAAAAATATTATGTTAGACAATATTTAGAAAACTTTCATTGTATTTTATATTATAAATTATTTTTTTATCTAATTCTTATTATATAAAGTTAAAAATAGAATTTTTTGTTTTTAGATTAGCCTTAAGGTTAGAAAGAAATCGAAAGTCAGATAAACCAGATGATTTTATTTGTTATGAATCAAGTGATGATGAAGCAGAAACTGTAAGCGAAGGAAAACAATTTTTAAGAACTTCGTTTAATTTTGTGGATTATGTACGTGCAAGGGAAACAAACACAAGAGAAGTGAGAAAAATTAATCAAGAATATGGATTTCGACACATATTAACTCATGATTTATTTAAAGAATATTCGGTTAGCTTAAATAATATGAATAAAGTTTTTTGTTCTCAATGGTTAAGTGATAGGCAAGTAGTATTTGGTACAAAATGCAACAAATTGATGGTTTATGACGTAGCAACACAGAAATTAGACCAAATACCATCTCTACATGGAAGGCAAATTAATTCAGGGAGCGGTGTTGTTCCTGAGCAGTGTGGTATACATTCTGTTCAAATCAATCCTTCCAGGTACATAAATTAAAATCTTTAATTTAAAATTCATTATTATGTTTTTACAATTTATAATTTTGTATATATTACAGAACTCTCCTATCAACTGGAGCAAGAAGTAGCAATGAAATAGCAATATATAGGCTACCAACATTAGATCCAGTTTGTGTAGGAGAAGGTGGTCATAGAGATTGGATTTTTGATATGTGTTGGTTAGATGACGAATTTTTAGTTTCTGGTTCTAGAGATACCAAACTGGCTTTATGGCGTATAGATAATGATCTTGCTGAAGCTCCCGATAAAGTAGATGTGCCAACACACAGGTTGCATTACTTAAAATACAAATATCAAATATATTTTGTAAATATATTACAGTATTTCTTTTTTTTCACTAGGTTGATTCAACCTATATGTGTTAAAGAATGTAGATCTGCACAAAAAGTACGAGCTCTCGTTTTCAATAGAATGTACAAAGAAATCGCAGCTATTACTTTGAATAGCTTCATACACATATGGTCTGCTGAAACTTTTAGACAAAAGATATCTAGAAAACTACCAGTTTGCCAAGAAAATGTTTGCCTTGCTGTTCAAGATGACGGTGTATACGCCGTAGGATGTCGTTCTTACACTTTACTTTTGGATGCAAGAACTGTACAACCTGTAAAAAGAATACTTTCACGGTATGTAACATTTTTTAATCCGTTTAAATGTTTAGAAACTTGTAATTTTCACAAATTACACTAGATCATATTATATCTTCTACAGGTATAGTGGTTGCGGAATTCGATCAGTTAGCTTTCAAGGTTCTGTTTTAACAATTGGAACAGGCTTAGGAATGATGTTCTTTTATGATGTCAGGGCACAAAAGTATCTTGAATCTTCAATTAACTCTAACAGAACTGTTGTATTAAAAGCATCAAAAGGATATGTGGTATGTTCGAAGATTTTTCTTTTTTATATTAAGGATCTACAAATATCTAAAAATATTAGACTAGAATTTTTCAGAATCGAGTCAGAATTCTGAAAGTATCTTGCAACATATGAAATACCAATTTCTTGATATTTCATATCGATCCTATATTTCATGCAACTGATATATATTTTAGGGCAAACGTTGTTTAATATATTCAGAAATCAGTGTTTTTAAACATTAAATTGTTTTTGAATTTATATTAAAGCATGATTTAAATAATTTATAATATATAACAATCTCTAATCTAAATAGTTTATAGTTACATCGAAAAAAGTACGTCTTGATATATGATTCATGTATCGCAAATTTCTATACTTTTATATCGAAAGATATTTTTAGAATCCTGATGCAATTGAAACATCTTGTATTCATAATCTTAGATTCTTGCATATTTTTTATATATGTGTATGTAAGCAATTACTTTTGTACAAATAATATTCACTTTTACGGTAATTTTAGTTTCCTGACGAAGAGTACATCGATGGATTTCAGAATGTAAAGTATACACCTGCTATATATACTCATTGCTACGATGGATCGGGAACTCGATTATTCGCCGCTGGTGGACCTCTTCCCATAAATCTTTATGGTAACTATGCAGGATTATGGCAATAAAATTAATTTTAATTAAATTAAAGAATCGCATCGATTTTTACGTAAGTAATTATAAGTTGTACATTTAACTAAACATTATTAAAATTTTATCTGAGGAGGTATATACACCTATTCTAGAATTAAGAAACATTTTCTGGTCACTATCATCTTGTATTTCATGTTTGCATATTTTCACGTTTCTTTCAATTTTATTACCAATGAAACTAAGAAAACAATTTTATTTAGATATTAAAATTTTAAGATAACAATATACACTTTTCAAAGATTTTTATACTTTATGAATAAATGCTGTAATGACAAAAATATTTTATAATTAAAGGTGTATATATCTCGATTGCCTGAAGGAATACGTGATAAAAATAAGAATATTAGATTTTCCATCATTTAAATCGTATATTTAACTTGGAAAGTGATTTTTATTGAGCAGTTTCATATTACTACCCAATTATATCAACATGTTTGTATGCAGTGTGGAAAGAGCCAAATTTAATGTATTAAAACTATTATTGTATATTTAAAACCAATATGTGGCAAATGTTAATTTTATGATTGACGTGAGTTATGAGTTTATTACCAACTTTTTTGTAAAATTGTTAAGATAATTTCATTCATCTCTTATTATACAATTTTGCTCTAGTATTATTTATTATATGTGAAATTCAACAAACGATTGAATGAAGATCTTTCATAATAAATTTTGAAAAAAAGCATTTCATTATATCATCTGCATACAGTGTGATTTCTAAAATCATTCTTATAATCTATATGTACATTTTTGCATCAATCCCATAGGAATAAAAATTAAAAAAAAAAAAATAATCAACGAATGACACTGCAATGAACATTAAGTTTCCCAGATGCAATTTATCGAGTTGAAATTTTAATACTGGCCTTAGTAGAACAATATACAATGAATATTTGTTACAAAAAATTTATTTTAGAAGAACAATATCTATTAAAGCCTTCATAATGTATTTCTGTATTACATAGTAGAATGTCAAACATATATAATTTTGGTCAATGCATGAATTATAAAGCAATATTTTATGAGTGTGCATGGCAATTGTTAATGTTTTGTTAAATCAAAAGTTTAAAAAGTCTATTCAGTTTATCAACCTTTAAATATTAATTTTTCTTTTTAATAATCTCTTTTCGTTATTATTGTAAATATAAAATGTTAATTCTATTAATTGTAATAATTCATATTTGACATATATAAAAACACAATATAAATATTTTAAATTATAACTGCTCAAATTTGGTCAAATTGAATATTCATATGTTACACAACTTTATGATACTAAAGTATTAAAGATCGTCAGCTGTGCACATTTGCGATCAAAAATAATAATACACAACCTTTGATTATTCAAATGTATTCTTTATATACGATTCAAACAATTTATTTCAACAAATGTATCTTTGATGAATGAAGTATTATTGTAATGACATTAATCGTGCAAAACTGTTTCACCGATTTCTTTAAACAAATTTATATTTGATTTTTTAAATTAATCATACTCGAATTTTGGTGTACTTAAGTGGTCAAATAAGTTCACCATTATATTTGTCACTGTCTTATGTATTAAATCCGTTGATGCGGTAAAAGGATGCAAGTGCATTTTCAATACTTAGGATAGAACATTTTAATGGATCAAGAAATTGTTGACATATAAACAATAAGTAACTGAATTATTAGTATATCACTATGAATATATGATAACAAACTATATTCTGTGTGCTTTTACATTAACAGATTATAAATTGTTGGCATATACTCATAAAATCTCATTGCATTACATAATAAATAAAAATGTGTGTTGTATCTACAAATTCATGATTAGACTGTATGAACATGTATATGATCATGCATAATGAACAAATACATTGAATACATTTTAACACGATTATTGAAAAAGTTTTGTACAGGTACAATCACTGCATTACTGTATCAGAAAACATCTTTTCCTGTTTATTATAAGAACATTACAAAAACTTTTTGTGACAAAATTATAATACATTAGTATGACTTTGAAATAATTGTCCTTGTATTTCTTAACAATTTCCTTTAAAGTTTTTCTTTTTGTGAAATGTATTACATGTATAATGTATTTCTCTTTTGTATTATAAGATTATATTTAAGATTGTCAGATATTATTCAGTATGTTGTGTTCTTTTCAAATCTGTAGCAAAATGTTCTTTCAAAAATTATTTGTCACTCATGTTAAGAATATACGGACAATACATAAATTAATTATGACATCTAAATTTTGTTTTAAAAATTACGTCCTTTATTGTTAGAAAAATATCCAGTGCAATTAATATATGTATAGAAATTTCTCATAAATTACAACAAGATTATTCTTGTTGTATCTGTTTTTAATTAAAGTATTGTAACGATTTTAAGCAAATATATACATTTTGCTAGAATCAATTACAACTCGGAGCTCCCTTATTTCTGTATTTTTATTTGATATTTCAAATGTTAAATATTTCATTTAGGCAGTGCTATTTGATTGGTGAACAAACTGCACTAATTTTATGTTTGTGCGTGCGTGTGTGTGCGTTAAGTAATCCATGTAAATAAATATATCAACTATTAATCATAATTGCGTTTATCAGTTTTTCTTCTTTGGTTAATATAGAAGAAGTGAATATCAAGAAAAAGAGAGATTCGTCTCATTACAAATAATTTATTAATGGTATATCAATACAAGATTTTTATTTCATTTATAATCATCACAAATAACGTGTAAAGAGTGTATAATGCATACAAAACACGCGACACTGCGACATACTTGTAGTACATGTGATGTAAATGTTTTTCAATTCAATTACCGAGGCTTAGCCATGACTATATTAGATATGTTGTGTTTATTATGTGTGTTGAAAATGTTCAGAGGCGCACAATACGAGTAAACGCGGAGGGCAACCCATTTGTATAGATATACCCGTCGATATGTTGAAGTATAACTCTTTGATGAGTGGAAGATTATACCTCCAAAGGGATATTTTAGAGCACATACCTCTATTAGTGCGTTCTTGGCGGTGATAAATTGCTTCTTTTTACGCGCTATTCTGTCGGGATTAACGGAATTATTTCTACCGTCATTTACTACGAACCCATTTTCGGGCATAAATAAGCTCATTTCTTTTTTTGGTATAGATTGACAGTTAGTATCCTAACGCACAAGTGTCGTAAATAAATATACACTGATCGTAACAATATACATTCTGAAAATAAATAGAGTATTTCACAATTATTGCATACATTGGTGAGCACTACTGTGTGAAATCGATCTCACGGGGAATGTCATATCTTAAAAGCGTTTCCCTCATGTCGAAAACATATTCATCATTATTTTATCTTATACAGGCGATCATAAGTAACTGGTATCACACATACACGTGGACTTTCATTTTTTTGTTTCTTTTTTTCTTTCTCGGTTCCTTTCTTTTCTCAAAAAATAATCGGAGGAAAGTTATTATCTTCTTATTTTAGCAAATACGTAATTTTCGCTTGTGCTCCGCAGTGGTCGCGAAAATGTAGTCGCATTTAAAAAGGAATCAAAGATGCCCAGCATCTAAGGCCTTATTTATATCACTAACTAACATCCCAAGAATAGGTCTATGTTCTGAATCTTGCCTAAAAACAGAATCTAAAAATTCAGAGTATGTTAAAAAGTCGAACACTTGATCGCACCGATCTTGAGATTTATCTGTAAGATGTGGCTTTATAAGTGCCTGTATCGCAGTTCTACATCGTTCTAATGACTTTATTAAGTACACTCTATCGAAACTGAATTCTAGTTCATAAAACGAAACCACAGACATTGCAACGGCTCTAAGAGCAGTTCTTATTTCGGCAAGTTTTGCATCATCAGCGACATTTAATTGTTGATTACGCTGTAGAAGACCGACCTAAAATAAAAGTATTTAATGAACATGGATTCACTTGGCGTTATTAAGAAAAAATGCAATTACTTTGCATATTTATAACAACAATTATCGAAGAAGATACAAGTACCTTAATGGACAATTTAACGATATTCTTTAAAACCTTTTCTGGTTGCTTCTTGTCTAAACTAGGATTGGTTTTCGCGGCTCTTTCCATGAGTTTATAAAGATTGTCCAGAAGTGACGTAGTGGCGTCATCTATCAGCAACGATCTTCCGGCCCCTGTAGATACAACTCTGCCGAGAAGTTTTTTTTGCGCTCGAAGACCTAAATCACGAGCGCGGCTTCCGGTGCCTCCGGCGGGATAAGATCCGCCGTTCAATGTAGTCGCCGACTGCATCACTAGGGGAAAAAATTGCAAGCGCTGTACCATCTGCTTTGCGAGATATGGGGTTGAATAATGGTCCTTTTGTTGGGTAAAAAGATCGACTTGTGCAAATGTTATACAGGGTGTATTACAAATTTTATACATAAATAATTACGCTTAAATAGGAGTTTATAAAATTTGTAAAAATGTCAATAAAATAATCCTATATTGTAATAAGTACTGATTAGTAATACGTTAAACCATAAGTAGATATTAATACAGCATGTTTGTCTACATATGTATATGACTTTATTTCTCCTTTTAACCCATAATATTTGTATTAGAAATTTTCAAACTTTTAATATATCTTGCATTAATCTGCACTTATCCTAGTTGAAATAACAAAAAGTAAAATATCTTATTAATTTATCAAGATGAAAATTGTGAAAATAATAGTATGTATAATGTGCGTGTGATCAGAACTTACCATCAAACATTGGTAGACCGCTGTTTCCTCTAGGCGATAACGGGATTGTGAATGAAATAAAGAAGTGTTCTGTGAGCACACGGTTGAAACTCAGGCAAAAGTAACTAAAATAAGCAAGGACGTAAAATGAACAATGTTCGACACAAAATATATATATATATATAAAAAAGAAATTAAATGGACAACATAGAACGATGTTGCGCGACGTGCAAATGCGACTCGTTCGTGTTTGTGTTCTTGTTCGTGGGAACGAATCAGAGCATCATACAGTTAACATTTGTGTACCTTGATTGCAGTCGGTTACGGCTACAAGATGATAGAGCAGCCAGCTCTGCAATTCCATTACTGCCGTACCCCACGCCACCTGAAAAAATACATTTTAGTATGTTTTATACAAAAGTAGACAAAAATTAGATATAAAAATTTATTTTCTCTTTGCTTTAATTACTTTTGTAGAGAAAATAAGTTATACATTTATTTTTTAAATTCTGATGTATTTTTTATTATTTTTATGATGAAAATATATTTTGAATTTTATTAATAATCATAGGACTTTGAAACGGTGAGAAAATGTGAGATGTATGAACATTATTTTTAGTACAATGTTGGAACATTATTATTATTTATTCTATTATTCGATTAGTTCTACTTCCAAAGCAACGTTAATGTATTCCGTACTGCGCATATTTTCGACCACCCACCATGTTTGATAAGAATAAAACTATCTAAATAAATAGAGATAATATTTAGTTTTATATAAAAATCGAATACAAACTACAAGATAAGCTTAAATACAATTATGGATACACGACTGAATATTGCAAAATAGTTTTAAAAGATTTTTTAAATTTTATACAAATTTTCAATATTCACGTACCTTTGTATGTATTCAAATTTAAATTTAATAAAAAGTAATTTTATTTGCAAAATATGATAATTAAACATTATATCAATGTAAAATGCCTATAGTGCGTTCAACATTAATATTGAACATATTCAGTGTAATTGTGAGGATCCTGCGAATAAACTAGGTATCCTTGTTTTTCAATTATGTCCGTAAAATTTCACCGTTAGGCTCCACTTCTTTACCCCAGAACAAATTAAATTACCATTACAAAGTAACTAAAAAAGAAATAAATAAATAAAAAGATCGGCGTAAGTCTGTGGCGGGTAAAAGATTAAATAGGTTGGGGCACACATGCTCTTTCATTCGTGTAATTTATGTCAGTAACTGAGGTCAAACTCGATACACTGGAAATGGAACGTAATGTGCGTTGTGGTTTGTTGTCACGAGGTATAATTGTATATGTGCACACACATATACACATATCTCGGAAAGGTATAGTCGTATGGAAGTTGGATCGATTTGTAAGGAGCGTCAAGGCAAGCCAGAGACTCTCATTCTCGTTTGGCGACGTAATAGGGGCAAATGGATGCGCGCGACAGAACACTACTACTTAGCTTCGATACAGTCAAGGTGGTGTATGTATTTTGAGAACGTGACGAATATCGATATCGGTTAAGTGTTTGAATATCTCAAAATTTGCTGCTATTTGACCCGAATGCGAACCTTCAAGGATCTTCGATATTCGAGCGATCTCGTACTACTCAAGAACGTCCGAAGCGCTTTCCAACGTACTCGAGATATCGAAACCGTGGAAATACCCCTGCATATTCAGATCTATCGTCGCAAGAATCGTTTAAATCAATCGAGATGTCAGGTCGACCGCGAAACGTAGAAGAATCGAACGAAATTGTTGCACGCTTCTTACCTAGTGATATTGTTAATTTAGGACAAAATATTGTTTGGTTATGTATTGTAACTGTTATATTGTATTTAATTATTTAATTATATTGTAATATTACTTAATTATACGAGAGATATTAAATGAAAATACACAATTGAAACAAGTAAAATAATTGTGTGGATAATAAAATGCATTTTGAAAGAATATTTGCATGAAATATATCGAATAAGACTGCACGAAAATATAATAATTTTAACGAAGTTTTACTTGAAGAACTCATTCAAATACTTAAGAATGCGGAGGTGGAGGTAAAATCATTGAATTTATTAGAACTAACTGATATAATTAGAATAAAATTAAAATTATATCATCTATTTTGACAGACATCACATTCATTTGATAATAGATTATGCCACATGGAGAGCCCTTAAAACGTATCCTAACTCATCTGTGCCACTTTTGAAATCCAAAATCTTTCATATTACTATCCAACAATCCGATAAGCCAGGATTAGTATATAATTCGAAAGTATGAATTCGAGGATTAAAATGCTACATATTGGAAAAATAAAGGTTTTACAAGAAAGAGATCCGAAATATTTTTTGGATGATGCAAATATCTATTATAATATTGAACATGTGATACATGTATGTATTACTTAAAAATTATCTACATTATTTAAGAAAAATTTATATTTTTATTATAAATTTCAGAAGATTATGCATTATTAGGAATTTTTCTATGTGAAAAAGTTATTTAAATAATTTTAACCAAATTTTCCCATCTAAACAATAATTTAAATAATTTATGGGTAAGTTTTTAATTATTCAAATAATTATGAATAACCTTAAATTGATGTTTTATACCTTTGAAAATAAGGTATATTAAGCAGCACTCAATACTTGAGAGACATGAACTGTTTTCATTTGTTATATAAACATGAAATTAAATTCAAGCTGTAAGAGGTTTTAATTGGTGTATTATCTATCGTACTGGGGGACACGCTTAAGTCGCATGAGAAAACAAGTGATCAATCGCTCAGAGGACTTTCGCTCTCTGCTCGACCGTTTTCTAACTACAATAGGTCGAGTTACTACGCGCACCAATTAGTCGTTTGTCGAGCATCCATATCCATATTCAGCATTTTATTCGTTAATTAGCATCGACGAATTTTTAAATTTCCTGCTTTTTCCTACGTGTTCTATAAATTCTTTCATCAATAACAAACTACTTTGGTTTGACAATAAGATTTCTGTAATTGGATTACATTTTCTAAAGTGATCCACTTTCTTTTATTTAAATAGCGCCCCCAAAAGGAGAGAAAACTACGTTCTTCGTAATAATTTTCTGGATTTTAAATTCCATTTATTCACACATTTATTTGCACAATATTGCCATAACCTATTCTTGGTTAATATATTGTTCAATATATTAACTTATTATTTAATATATGAACTTTTTTTAAACAAATCTTAGAAAATACGATTGCATAAAAAGGATCAAGAAGTATAATATGGAGTGAAATTTACAACTTCCGACGGTAGTTTAGAAACAGGTCAAGATCCTATTCTGATCTTTATCTGTGTGAGATTATCCGTACTGTGGAATTTTCTGTAATTCCATTTTCTTCCACTTGAACATTAAATATATAACATATTTCCTTCTGTTAAACATAGTGAGTCACTGGTGACTAATGCATTTATGAACTGTTAACTTAGTGACTACGACCTACAATCGAGATTACTCAAACGATAAATAATATACTACACTATTACTGAAATGAAGCTTACTAAACAACACGAATTAATATGTTCCAATTATTGTTTTTTTTTAAATATAATTTTTATTTTAGAAAATTACTATTATTTTATTAATGTATTTAAAATATTTAAACAACAAAAGTCCTTATATTGGTTTTGTCAAGTTTTTTATCACTAATATGTGACATATTTATATTTTTATGTTCTAGGTAAAATGATATAAAATAAAAATAACTTTGAAGAAAAATTAAAAAATGAATGTAAACAGATTAAAACACAGGTATATTTCCAAGCAAACTGGAAGTTCGTCATTTCTATACTTAGTTAACTACCTCGTATTATCGCGATATGCTGAAGGATACAACTAACGAACTACACATTCTTCAATATATATATGCAAATCTATTTTTCAACGTAAGAATATACACATGTCATGTGTGCACGCGACGATCCTGTTCCTTGTTTGCACGCAAGTCAAACTTTACATATAATCTTTTCGCATTGCGTCGTATTTAGCAAATTTAGATATATAAAACAAATTTTGCATACGACCAAATGTGGCAAACTAAAAAATTATATTAATACAAGATAACCAGGTAAAGAAACTCAATAATAAATTTTGTACTGCCTAACGAAGGAAACGATTCATTTTTATATTAATAAATAATATTTCTTTTTTCTTAGTTCATCATTATTATTCTTCAATAATATCAGTAAACAATTTCCATTTATAACCTCTTTAATAATATTATTTCCAAATGTTTGCAACTTTAAAACACTGACATTTTCATTACGCTAATTTAAAGCAGAGATATTTTTTATTTCTATTATATTATTCAATGAGTAAACTTAAAGAATTTTTTAATTTGAAACAAAGCATGTAGAAATAATAAACCTGGTTCAGTTTGTTTGCTCGACAGTTCGGAAAAAAGAAATTGTCGCTACCCTCATCAACTGATTTTAGAGCGGAAGTAATGTGTCACTCTTTCGTCATAAGCTATGATAACAGTGTCATCTGCAGTTAAACTTACGAAACTAAGGGATTTCCCTGTTGCATGGTGTCATATGAAAATAATCAATCTTGAATCTTCAATGTTGGCTTATATTGTCAATAATTCAATCTATCAAACTGTCGCTAGCATCGCCAGAGGATTTCAAAGCAAAACTAACCTAGTATCCTTTTGATATTATACATTTAACTAAATTAATGAAATTAAGAAATTGCTCTGTCAGAAAACATCGCGTAAAGATACAAAATCAAAGTTTATTTCGATTTCCTTTTGTCAACAGTTGGAAGTAACAATCGTCAAACGATTTCAAATCGAAAACCAATCTTCAGCCTCTCCCCACCTCTTAATTTCTTTAACGTTTTTCTTTTTACTTCGAAAGATGCAGCTGTCACACCGACAGCTGTGCAACTGGCACGAACCTCCTTGTTAAACTGAGCATCTTGTCTGAGAATATACCTACCACCTGCCCTTCGATCGATGTGTACAGCTGCACGTATGTGGATAAACGCACATATCGTATACAACGCGATGCGCACGTGCTCACACGGACAGAGTTACGAGACGGATTATGCTCTGTCCACAAAGGTCACGCGTTCGTCTGTTAAATACGACTTTCGAAAGGTCTACGTTTTTACTGGTCGCCTGTAGCTGTCGTTTTTTGGATATCGATTCCACCGCGCATAGCGATTGCACATGCGAGATTCTCGCACTGAACGTATCCGATTTCAACTTTTAATCGCAGCCCGCGAGTGAAGCTGTCTACGATTGTAATCTCCTCTCGATTTTATCGAACACAAAATTATGTTCTCATACTATCGATCCTTTACGATATTCACAAGTATACGATTTAATGTACAAATATATAAGGAGAATATTCTTATTTTAATTCTTTAAATCATATCTATTTTAAAATAATTTTAAATAGAATTAAATAATGTACACAATTGTTATATTAATGTAAAATCTATTCAAATTGTTTTATTTTATGTTTATTTATACACCGATAATCGAAACAGGTAAACCAAGTATTAAAATCAAAGAAATATTATGGAATATATAAAAACATTTAGTACTCAAATATTTTAGGGTACGAAAATCTACAAAATGTAGAAAATGAAAAGGAAATGGCAAAATTTATGGTGTATCCTTCACAGTTCTAGGAACATATTTTCGTCACTATCTTTGTTTTGAACAGGTAGCTTATTCAAGGTCGAAGATACAGTTGTCTCTAGGCGTGGTATAGCAATGAAATTTCAAGATACAACAACCTGTCGCACAAGCTAACATAAATAACTCCCTTATACCGAACATTCACAATTACTCTAATCACTTCGTAATATTAAGTAAAGTTTGAATTGTTTTAGCCGATTCAAAATGGATGAAACGTATATGCGTGTAAATATATAATCCAGACAAGTTGATTGAACGAAATGATGTGAATTAATTAAGTACCACAAATAAAATTCGTGTAATTTTGTGACGAGTGTTCACATTAGACAAATTCTTTCGGATGAAAATGACTAATGAAAAAGCAGTCTACAATTCTACAGGTAATTAGAAATAGTTTAGTGTACACCCGTTGTATAAGTCCATTCATTGCATGATCATTCGTTAAGGTTACCCATTTACAGTCCCATATTCCGTGGACAGACAAATGCGCGATTTACATCAGGTCAAAAAAATGTTTACCCCATATTTCTATCTCCCTTTTCTGTTTGCTTTCAGATATGCGTGACCGCGTGGATGAAAATCATGCACTGTGGAAAATTTTACGCTATGCCGATAATCGATTAATTCACGATACCTCGTAAAGGCTTTGTCCGCTATTTTCTAAATATACACACCGATATGTTTTTATATTACTTTATTACTCTATTGATATCCATCACTTTCACAATGACAAATGCACATGTAAGGAATTAAGTTACACGCATCCGTTCGGCCATGACTAAGTGACGCAATTAAGCGAACTCGTCGGTTTTGCGAAATTCAGTTTCCATCGTGTTACGTACTTTCCTTTTCATAAGACTCCATGTCATGTTGAGAATACCGTTACAAGATCTATTCGCTTTTCCGTCTCGATGAGTTTAATAATAATTACGGTTTTAACAAGCTTTTATTTATCACTAAGTACACATCTATTATTGTACTGTGAATTTTTTTGTCCTTCTTGTTTTGATAAAAGTTAACTTTGCGATATCACTATTT
The DNA here is from genome assembly GCF_001483705.2 of Eufriesea mexicana. Classification (NCBI taxonomy): domain Eukaryota; kingdom Metazoa; phylum Arthropoda; class Insecta; order Hymenoptera; family Apidae; genus Eufriesea; species Eufriesea mexicana. The sequence continues at coordinate 20,553 of NW_016912716.1, forward strand.
GCTTTTAATAACTTAACGAGATAAAAATGAATGTAAGAATAAATTAATATTTTAAACAAAACTAATTAAAAAACGAAATATTTGCGTAAGATTATATTTTCCAGTAAAAAATGACATTTTAAAGATAAATTTTATATTGAACGAATTCTCTTCGATCACGCGTACTTATCCGACGGTAAATGCTTACGTTCTGAATTGCACTCAAATGATCGTTAAATGATTCCATTCACAACAGAAGACAAATAGTTTCATCCGTAATAAATTAATTTAAATTTTAGGCGCGCACTAACCTCTGCTGATATCTGGGTCGCGAATGCGACCCCAACACTTGACAATGAAGTTTTTCTTTTCCAGCGACCGTAGGATAGATATTATCCTATTATTTTGTTTGCGTTCCACTTCGTTCTCGTGTGTGTAGAAAATTCCACTGATATGGTAAGGCTTTCAAAATATTTGATCAAATTAAATGTAATTGAACACAATACACAAGAATGCGAAAAAAAACGAGAAACTACACCGGTAACGATAAGACACGCTGTTCTCGAATCTCACAGTATCTTCGAACGAACGAACGAACGAATGTCGTCTGTTGTGGTCTGCGAACCCACCCCGGTTACCATGGAACCATCGCTCCGCGAGGTGGGGCGCATGTGGCAGCTACGCTCGGGCAACTTCGCAGTGTCAAGGAGTTTTCTTCTTCACAGTACGCGCTCATTCATTGACGAGGTTGTTGTGAATACGAAAGAACGAAATATGGCTACGCACCTTTCCAATTTAACGGTAGCAAAATTCTTTCTTATGTAAAAGTTATGTTTATTCAATACTACTATGTACCTTTACTATTTTAGTTTCAGAAGAAGTGGAAATATATAGCTCACTGAATTTTTCTTATGATGAAGGGTATCAATTAGAAACAATTATAAATATTTTTGTTGCTTTTATTTTTAAAATTTCTATATAATGCCATTTTAAGAAGCATTTGAATTATGCTATTGGGTTTCCTTTTACTTCCAGTGCTTTAGATACATGTTCAACAAGTGTCTTAATTGAAACAGAACGATTAATAACATATTTTCAAATTATAATATTCTTATTAATTGACATTTTTAGAATAATGATTCTAAGCACAGAGAAACTGTGACAACTGTACAAATAGAATCCATGATAAAATGCAAAACTGTTATTTTTCCTTCATACTTTAACTCTGTGCGTTTGATATGATATTCGATTTGCAAATACTTTACACGACTGTTAACTGCATTACCATACTTCATGTATTTTTAATAAATGTTTGTATGCTCGTTCAGAGATATTAAGAGCAACGTTCATTATGCATAAATCTGTCTCTCCTAAGAGGCTTAAACCACATATACCTAAAAGTGAAATATTCATATTACACGTTATTTTTATTCTGAACAAAATTTTGCAAATATTTTAAACGTTACATACCTAAATATGTATGAACAGGATCTGGTAAACAGTCAGCAAACTTTCCAAATCCTCCTCCAATAATATCTTGAGTGTCAAACAGGAATGCTCTATTCTCATCAGGATCTGACAATTTGTTAACATCAAGCATTTGTAGTGTGGCACCCACCCAAAAGCTATAACAAGTGTCAGATGGCTTTCCAGGTCGTCCATGAAAGCCACCGTCTTGCCTCATAAGACACCATCTTTTTAGTCTATTTAATTGATCATTTGTCAATACGTTATAAAGTTCATTCATAAGAAATAGACTAGCTACAGCACAATATGTAGATCCTCCATGTGATTCAAGACCAGGTCCTTGGCCTATTGCTCCATCATATGACTATAATCATTGTTGACATATTGTACTATGATAAAATTAAGTAGACAAGCTAAAATTTTTGTTGATATTCTTTATATGTAAAATAAAAATAAAACAAAATAAAAACTTACAATGCTTTTTACAATGTAGTCAATTGCTTTTGTCTTATCAATACCTGACCAATCTTTTAAAATTATAGATATACAACAAGCACAATAAAGAAATCTCATATCACTTTCACATCCTGTTATAATGGCTGTAAATGATCCATCGGAATTTTGACAAGCTCGCATTCCTTCAATAATGGATTCTCTATCAACTCGACTTAAATCATCTCCAAGAATTAAAAGGGTAACTAATCCAACATATGTCATTGTTAAATGACCATATCGATATTCTGTAGCATCCTTTGGTATTGTTGTAGATGGTTGAAAGCCAGATCTTGGTCCAGCTCCAGTTACTTGAAGCCTATAGATCCAGTCTATTGCCTCTAATTTTGTTTGTTCGCTAAGATCATTCAAACAATTCAATATATCTAGCCCTGATATAGCAAAAAATGCTACAGCAAGTCTAGAGTAATCAAATTCTGCTAAAAAATTAGGCACGATTTGTAATAACCTCTTGAAATATTTTGCATGGTTCTTCTTCGCTATCTGTGGTAGCATGTTGTATCGTGTCTTTGTATGATTAAAAAAAATGATACTTCAAATATATGTTGACGTATTGAAGAAGAGTGTTGCTTTTAAGTTTGTTGGGCGAGTGGAAAAAGATTCAATTAAAATTATGGTAAGACCTACTAGAGAGCGCTTCAATTCTGAACGATAGGTGTAGTTACTACTAGGGGGCGTCAAAAATAATTCGTTGAACGCACGCGTCACCGGCAAACTAGCCCTTTCTTGCGCACGCCGGACGTTCGCCGCAACACGCACCAGCCGCGAAAATTACACAAACTACATACTACCCCGGAAAGCGGAGATAACGAGAAATACGCAGTAAGTTAAGTTTCAATTAACCGTATACATCTGTCCGCTTCGTGAATACTTTCTCGCGGTAGTTTCTCTGGCTAGTACGGTAGCGCGTTGATTTGCGCGGAGGTAGTTTGTCGGAGGACGACGCAAGGTTCTCGTGGAAGCGGCCACTGAGGGCGCGGCATTCTTGCAATTGTTGCGCCCGGCTCCAACAGAATAACCAATAGGAGCCGCGGCAGCGCCGCCATTCTATCGAGTTCGTGGCACGCCCTACAACTTCCTCCATTGTCCTTCTTTCCGGGATTCTCTGCGAGGAAGGATGGCTCAGAACAATTATTTTGGGTTTACTCACGGCGGAACGCAATATGGGTACGAAATCGATTGCATACCATAATTATTAAGTAGCTAGTGTTAAGTTTTTCGAAAAATCGTGACGGTAACTACGTTGGCGGGAGTAATAATTGTTCGTTAAAATCGGTGCACGCGAGAGCCCAACCGGCTTGGCCGCCATTTCTTGCTGAGAGTAGAGCGTCCATCGAGCGTCTCTCCCGGGCACGGATCCGATAGAGGTCTTTTTCGTTTTGCCCGTTTCCATTCCTCATTCTATTTCTTGTCTGTAAGAAAACCTATTATTCTTTCGAACAGAGCGACCAGCGCAGCCGCTTATCAGACTGGTCAAGCGGGATACGCAGTAACTCCAGCGGCAACTGCCGCCACGTACACTCAACGACCCGCTGCTGCTGCGGCTACAGGTTACGAAACCTACCAAGCGGCCGCTGCTGCAGCCGCTACTGGGACCACGTACGCTGGTAAGTATATTTTAATCACCTTTAGTTCTATATTTTCTCCATTTCATAAAGTATTCAATTTTCATATTCAGTTCTTCAATTGCATTAAAGTTTCACAGAAACATTCTTAATTTATGCTTTTCTTTATAGCTGCTAATCCTGGTACTGTGGCTCAGACATACGATTACGGTTACGGACGTGCTGCACCTGCAGCTACATACGACGCTACTAAAACTTACTATCAGCAGCCCGCAGCAGCTGCAGCAACATATACTACTACAGAAACACATTATCAAGCTGCAAAACCAGCATATAGTACAACTAGTGCTTATACAGGGACAGCAAGACAGGCTACTACTACTGGACAAGCTAAAACATACCAAGCCTCGAGTACAGCGTACCAACAATCTAACCCTACGCAAAGTGCTACTTATTCTTCAGGATACACAGCACCTGCTGCACCTGCTGCTACACAATCAACAGCAACAAATAGTAAGTTTTTTTAAATCACATATTTACATATATGTTAATATTTTTCGCCAAAATTGAAAATCCTATGTAAATGTCCTGCTAACCGTGATGTAGGCACTAATAACATGAAATTGATCCTCTGGCTATTCAAATTGGTACACATGAATGATATATGATATTCTGCTAACATTTTAAACTATAATGTGGTTTAAAAGTTTAGCAGAATTGAATTTCTCTAAAATTACAAAATTAACACTATAAAGAAGTTTGAGTACTATATAACATACTTGATAAATATTTGGTAAAAAAAATAAAAGGAAAATAAAGTATTTATTTTGATGGGTACAAGTTAGTAGAATGGTTCCATGAATACAAAGGATTGACTCCTCCAAAGTTTGAGGTTTCAATTTCATTTCCCTTAGAAACGGCGAGTACAACGTATTCCGGCTACGACGCAGCGCTATATAGCGCTGCGACTATGTATGTAGCCCAACAGAGTGCAAACAGCAATTCAACTAACCAGAAGACTGGAGGTTGGCAGGCCTACACACGGAAGGGATTTGGCACTGGAGGGGGAGGGATGAAGGCAATGCGGCCCAAGCAGCCTCCTAAGCCTCAACAACTACACTATTGCGATGTCTGTAAAATCAGCTGTGCCGGACCTCAAACGTACCGTGAACATCTGGAGGGCCAGAAACACAAGAAGAAGGAAGCTTCGCTGAAAGTACCACAGCAACCACCAGCGCGTGGAGCAGGCAACAGTCTACGTTGCGAACTTTGTGATGTCACATGTACTGGAAATGACGCGTATGCTGCTCATATTAGAGGAGCAAAGCATCAAAAAGTTGTTAAATTACATACTAAACTTGGGAAACCAATACCAAGTGCAGATCCAACTGTTTTGAACCCAAAACCAGCAGCAGCAGCAGCTAAAACTGCAGGAGCTAAAAAGCCTACAGTAACAGCTACTCCTAAAATTAATTTTGTTGCTTGTAAGTAATTTGTTTTAGTAATAACCATAGTAGGTTTATATACTTATTGATATCATATGTGATGTTTTACAGCTGGGAATTTGGGAACTGTAAATCAAAATCAAACTGCAGAAAATAAGGCGGAAGAAATGGCGACAGAAGAAACTGTGGAAGAGACAGCTGTTGACGAGAGAGACATTCAACCAGTTGGTCAAGAGTATATAGAAGAAAACAAATCAGAAGATGGAAAAATTATAAGCTTCAACTGTAAACTTTGTGAGTGCAGATTTAATGACCCCAATGCCAAAGATATGCATATGAAAGGAAGACGGCACAGGTTTGCTTATAAGAAAAAAGTTAATCCTGATTTAGTGGTTGATATGAAGCCAAGCCTAAAACAAAGGAAAATGTTAGAAGAAAAATTTCGCAGACAACAAATGCGAGATGAATATTTACGTCGTAGAGAAGAAATCAATCAGTTGGGACCTATGGGTCCAATGATGGACGAAGAAATGATGTATTGGGAAGAACGGCGACGTTATGAAGAAGAATGTGAATATTATGAATGGTATCGACGTTATGGACGTGGACCTGGAGTTCCGCCAATGCCACGTCCTTTCCCAGGACCACCTCCAATGATGATGTTCCCTGGACCTCAAAGAAGGCCAGATTCATCTGATGATAAACATGTTTTAGCTCATCATACTACCATTTATCCTAAAGAACAGGAACTGCTGGCAGTTCAGAAAATTGTTTCACATACTGAAAAAGCACTAAAATTTGTGTCTGATACATTAGCAGAAGCTGGTAATTATTTTTCCTATTCTTGTTTTTTTCTTTTCTTTTTTTTTTTCTTTTTTTTTTCTTTTTTTTCTTTTTTTTTTCTTATGCATTTATGTTAGGGATAAAATATTTTTTTTTTTAACAGGCAAGAAAACAGCACCACCTACTACTAATGCTACACCAACAACCCCAACTACAACTGCACAACAACCACAGCAGCAACAACCACAGCAACAGCAACAAAATGCAGAAATAGCGAAAACTAAGGAAGATCCTGACAAGAAAAAGACAACAACACCACAAAAGGAAGATGGTAGTGATGGAAATTTGTTTTCATTCCAAAAGGAAAAGGAAGATTCAAGGATATTACGAGGTGTAATGCGTGTTGGCAATTTGGCAAAAGGACTTTTATTGTCTGGTGATAACCATGTTTGTCTTGTAGTTTTGTGTGCAGAAAAACCAACACGGTTAGTTAAAAGAAATTATCTTTTTATATAAATATTTTTATCTTATATACAAATTTGTTTATAAATACTTTCTTCTTTACAGATCATTATTAAACAAAGTTGCTGAAATTCTTCCTGCACAATTGAAAATCGTAGCTCCAGAAGATACTTACAATGTTGGAAAACATCCAGAATCAGCTGCATTAACTGTTTCAGGAGGCAGCGTGACTGTTAGCGTAACACTTACCAGTCCTTTAATGCGCGAAACGCCTAAACCGGCCGTTGCTGCAGGTGATTTGATCGTTTTATATTTTCGTAGTGGCCAAGAAAAGGATAACTTTGATAATTTTAGAGATTTTACAGAAAGCATCTTTTATTTTCATGCTACTTTCTCGAACATGTAGTTTGACTTCTGTTTGTTCTTTTCATGGCCCGAAAGCTTCTTTGTAAATTTTTTTAAGCACCAGGATGATGCAGGGGCAGCCAAGGACTTCAACGGTTGCCAGTGTATATACGCTCTAACATACAAAATTCCTTTTCTTTTCGATATAGCCGCATTTTAGTGTGTCCACGACTGAGTATGATGTGCACTTTTGCAAAGAATTAACATAAAAACAATGTAAGAGCGTACATAGAAATATATCAACAGCCATTTTTTAACGGAAAAGAGAGAGCGTAAACTTGATACGATTAGACGTCGTTTCCCTTCGTTTTAAGTTAATTTGTAGTAGTATACTTTATAAGTTCTGTCGATAATAGTTAAGCTGGAGTCTCCATTAAGGAAAAGAATATGCTAGTACGAACGTGGACACGCTTTTGGTATGAGGAAACAACGCTGAGGCAATCTTAAAACTATGGACTTTTTGATCATGCATTAATAATTTTAAAGAAAACCCTCTATCATCGAATGTTGTACGCATAATATACAATGCGCACTCAACTCCTTATTCTTAACCGACGATTCTTTTGATAGTGTTACTTGAACGTTTAATTTTGAGTAACGCTGTCAATATAAGTAAGAAACGTCGGTCGTTCTTTTATAATGCGAAAAAAAGGACGTCCACGAATAGGAGTGATGCATCATTGTTGTGTACTACATTCGATTAGGTTTATTTTTGTTTCAATGTTCGAGAATGTTCTAGGCTATGCCCTCAAGTTTAATGTACTTGAGTTAAAACATAATTATATATAGAGGGAAAACCCAAGTTGGGCATGATCAAACACTCTAAGTGTTGTCTAAGCGTGTTGTGCTTTCTTTGTTGGAATCTCAGATAATGCTGGACAGCAGCAACAGGGAGCTGCTCAACCGCAAACAACGCCCGCGGCGCCCGCTGTGACGAAACCAGATCCACCAGATGTACTTCCCAAGGCTAAGTGTTTGGAGGCTTTAGCTGCACTCAGGCATGCCAAGTGGTTTCAGGTTTGAATCAATCAACTCTCAGTTCAAGATCTTGAATTGTCAATGCCATTTTGTTGGCACTAATGACTGTTTTCTGTTATTTTTTCCTGATACGCGAAACGCGTGCAAGTTGTCCTCTCTCTCTGTCCGCAAAAAAGAGCAGTCTTAGAACTTCCAGCCTTGTGACAATTTTATTTTTATTACCATCTATCTTCTTGTTGATATGATTTTGACTGAAACGTTTATTTGATCACGTTTGATGTTTTAGTTTTGTAGGTTTGCCAATCCACTTTATTCATTATATTGCAATTTTTAAAAATCATCAAGGATCTGTGTGAAGAATTATTTGTAATTTTTAATGTGTATATATGTTAGTTACTATAAGTGGATGGTAGTGGCAATATTTGGCTATTGGCAGAGTTTGGTTAAAAAAGGAAAAAGAATAAAAAAGAGGAAAAGAAGAAGTATATATATAGCATACTTTCAAAAACAGGAAGCATCGAACGTGTAATCAGATAGTCTCAGGCAAGAAGTTTAAGTATTATGTAAGTGTAAATTGTAGCATTTAAAATATTAATGCACATCAAAAGCATTTACATTTGCTTTACTTCAAATCATCAACATCCAGAATAATAGGAAACTATTTGCGGAAAATCGTGTAAAAACTACGTAATTTCTCTCCAAAGGATGTAGTTTTGTTTGTTTTGTTTATAATGCACTAAACTGCTTTACGATGCTTATGATCAAGCTTATTCATTATTCTGGATTTATCTTAATGCATTGTAGCCTAGACTGAGTCTGTTCTAGGTCTGTCTTAGAAGTTCTTAATGTTAGCGTATTGTTCTTTATAAATATGTACTTTGTTTGATACTTCCTACGTAATGTGCGTTGTAAGCACTAGTAAATATTAAAAGACAGACAAGCACAAACACACAGTGGTGTCATAAGTATATCGGGTGTTTTTCAGTTATAAGTTGAATAGTTCTATTTGGCAGTTTGACACAAGTGTACAGTTTTTCTGATACGTTGCACTTTTTTTTAAATATTATGTTAGGTATTAATTGTTCAGGAAATACTTAATAAACACCCGATAATTTTGATATGGGCTAATACTTAGGAGCTATAGGCACGAGGCTGGGAGGATAGCTAAAGCCCACACAAAGCAAATTAAAAGTAGTTTAGGGCGTCGCCTCTCCAGAAGACTCAGAGACTTTAACGTGTATATTAAATTGTATGTACTAAAATACTGATCGTATTTAACAGGCTAGAGCAACTTCGCTGCAGAGCTGTGTTATGGTTATTCGCATAATGCGTGATCTTTGTAACCGTGTACCCACTTGGGGACCATTAAATCCATGGGTTAGTATGGAATACTATCTTATCATGCAAATACGTCATTTGAATATACTAAAATTGAATTAGAGTAATGTAAATATTTAATAATATTCCGGAAACTAAATTAATATAAATGAGAAGGTGATAAATATCCTTTTTAGGCACTAGAACTGTTAACTGAAAAAGTGATTAGCACCGCTGGAGGACCTCTTAGTCCAGGTGAAGCTTTAAGAAGACTTCTGGAATGTGTTGCTGGAGGAATTTTACTTCCAGGTAGTCCAGGTATGTATTATAATATATTTCTACAAATTAATGTAACTAATAAAAATATTTGCATTTTTAAATTACGTTATAAAACAAGATGATGATTCTGATGACGAGACTGAGCATATTGTGAAATCTATTGTAGATACTAAGATTGAGTATTTCGATTTTTGCGTCTTCATAGAATGCTTCACAGTATTGCATAGATGATTGGCAATCTGATTTTTATTTTCTATATGTAAAAGCCTACACAGTATGTATGAAAACGATGTAGTTATAAATAATACATTTTTGTATAGGATTATCTGACCCATGTGAAAAAGAACCGGTTGATGCAATAGGCAATATGACAGCCCAACAAAGAGAAGATATAACTGCTTCGGCGCAACATGCTTTACGATTGGTTGCATTTCGTCAAATCCATAAAGTTTTGGGTATGGAACAACTTCCACCATCTAAATATAAGGGCCGATATGCTAGGAAACGAAGACGTGATAACAGTAACGGAGAAGGAACAGATAGTGAGGCTTCGAAAAAAGATAAAAAAGCAGAAGAGATCAAAATGGAGACTGACTCCAAGTAGATCTACCAAAATATTCGCTTTATCGATTTACTCATAAATTATATAGTATAAGAAACAAATTTTTCTCGTGTCAATTGCTTGTTCAATGAGGTGTTTCTATACTGGAAAGATATCAAAGTTTAAAACAAGACTAACGATCTATTAATACGATGTTATAATTATTTGGAATGTGAGTCTCCCTTTGGACAACCAGTGGCACATTGTTTTAATTCGCAATCATGATTTTAATAGCGAAAGAAATTATTAGGTCGGATTATATCATTGTACCTTGACTTTATTTTTGGATGTATAATAATATCGTCAAATTGTCGCGTTTCTATTAGGACTAAGTTTAATATTTTAATGACAAAAAAATTAGGTATTGCTTCAATTTTGTTAGGAGCAACTTAATTTTTTAGTACGTTCAAAACATCTTTACAATAAGGAATACAATACTTCAGTTTTAATTTGTTAAATTCATTTTATGTAAGCATTACTTTTCAGTGTTACTTCGAAAATATGGATAATGTTATTTTTAAGGTAAATAAGAACAACATTTTGCAATTATTTTACTAGAGATTTCTAAAAACACGTACGATCTTTCCCAAACAGGCAATTGGTACGATTAGTTCCAGCACTAGGATTTTGTCGAAGGAAATGATGAATGCGTTAATTAGTTTTGAATTACTTATTTAGCTATATTTCAAAGTCACAATGTATGATGAAGTTTAATAGAAAGGGTGGTAAAACTGAACATTTATAAGTTTTGAAGTTAAGAGTAGGTTAGTTTGTATTGAGAATTCGTGTGTATGTTGTGTGTGTAGTCGTAAAGAAGTGCAGAATGTTTCCTTGCACAAAACAACTCCTAACACCGTATGTTCAACACAGCGTGTAACTGATACACGCAGAAGATTCCAAGAAAGCAGAGTTGAAAATCAATTATTAAAATAGACGCTTTGCTGTCCAATGAGGGTTAAGTGCACGTGTCAAGAATTCCTAATATTTTGCTGTAGTTTGTTTAAAAATATTACAGGAAATCGAAAACTATTTCAGAATGTTCATATTTAATAAATTTTGTTCTGACACAGTGTATGAATCTTCTGTTGTACACATGCAAATCCTCTTTGAATAAATCGAACATGCATGAGATACGTATAAAGTTGTCTTCACTTCCATATTCCTTTGCATATTAGAATATTGTATAAGAGCTTCTACAATAAGATAAATTAATAAATATTCTCTTTAGTAAGAAGGCCACACACACAATAGCACTTCGATTGTACGATTATAATTACTAGCTAATTTTTTACAAGAAGAATAACTTGTCATACAAAGAAAGTTAATTTATTTTTGGATGGCACCGAGTAGAACTGAGACTGATATTGTATTAATTTTTTAATAAAAATAGTAAAAAATAGAAGGTAAAATTAAAAGAAATTTAATTTACATTTAATTTAAGGATGTAATTTGTATAAGTTATGAACATAATTTCATATGACATTCTATTTGGTGCAATTAGCATTTTCAAATAAGGATGTTAACAGTGATCGAATCTTATAATTTCGATTTTTTCCTTCATATAATCGTACATCTATACGATTTTTTAATCAGACTGAGCTGACACGTGCTTTGAATCAACATAAGGTTAAGCATTATGCCACTTTAATTTCCTGTTTTACAGTATTAATTAAAGTATATTTGTATATATTCGAGCTACATGATATGTGTATTTTTAATTTATTATTATCTTTTGAACCAAATACTAATGTAATGCGCTTATATCTGCAGGTGTTTTACAAAGAAAATTCGCAAACTTTTTCCAGTCGGTATTCAAACCTGCAAAAACCCGTGCGTAGAGCCTTGTGAGTTTCGGATATAAATAATACATATTATTCTTTTCAGTATTAAGAACTTGATGATATACTGAAATTAAGGTAGGAATTACGTTATATATTCATTTCATATAGAGAAGCCATACAGAGAAATGTTTGTTGTGCCATTCTAATTATACTTTATTTTTAAGAACAATATGCAATTTATACAATGTGAAAAAAACTGTTTCATGTTTTACCATAGACATATTTCGATAATAAGAAGGTAAATATTCATATTGTTCTTAGTGTTTAGCTATGAAGTCTGCGAGTTTTCGTTTTGATTTTTTTTTTCTTTTTTTTATATTAATTATTTGTAATTACCGATAAATTACGTAATTGTGTAGTTAACTAAAACTGATTACTTCGATGTTAATAATGACATATTAAATTAAAAATGTAAATAATTATTATAAGTAAATACTTGTTTTGAAAATTGTCATGTATTTCATGTAACAAACATATAAACAAAATTTTAATCTATTCTCACAGTCATAATTAATTTAATTGTTTCTTTTGTATTTTTTATTAAAATCTCAATTCCGGTAATGAACATGAAAAATTATACAAGATAAAATGCTGATTTCTTTGTGTTTCACTATATTTGGTAAGTACTATTGACAAACCTCTCTTGCTAGAAAATATAAAAATAAATAAATAAATGTTATGTCATTTTCTGTTTCAGTGTTCAATTTAACTAATTATTTGAATATGTATCACATACGTAACATTCAAACATTCACAAAATGAATTTTTATTAACAAATATTCGATATAGTTCTGATCGTTTCATCAATTTATTACCGTAATATAATTTCAGCATTGATTGAATTATAAAAATCGTAAGTTACTTTGTGTGAAAATCCTTATAATGATAGTTTTTTAATTAGTTTAATACAAAAATAGTATAGCTAATTTATATTGTTTAGAAGTATTTTTAGTATTTACAACATAACCTATACATGCTGTATCTATATAACTCTCTAAATAATTAATTTCTTGGAACATATATATAATTAGTATACTTTTCAGAAATGTAAATCATAACGAAATTACTGGAAAAAGCATCGTTATGAAAACAATGAATCATCATTTTTCTTTGTTTAATAGGTTTATATGCGCCCTCTATGAATATATTGTTATTAAAACGTGACAGCTTAAAGAAGAATACATATAAATAAAATTTTCGGTCAAAGAAATCATACAAACAAAAATAAAAATATACTTCAAATGATTTTATAAACAAGATTAATTTAACAAAATTCACTAGACAAAGAACATTTTTTGTGTTTGAAACCAATCACACGTAGCAACGTCAGAGACTCAATGACGATACAAAATATAATCCAATGGGAATCTTCGAAGAAATCTTCTGACATGTTTGCGCATGATCAGTACAACTTCCATCATTGACATAAAAGGAACGTTTACTGTGAAATCCGTGCAGTCCTGCAGGACATTTCAGAGTGATTTTAGTGTAAGAACGTGAGACTTCTTAAATTTTATTGAAATTTTTGCTGCATCATAAACTATTTTTAAGGAAGGTAAGAATTTTGATCTATCAGCGTTGCAATATTTTACTCCTTCATAACATATTTTATTTCTTAGTTAGTTTCTTAAGTCTATAATTTTTATGTTTCTTATTCTAAATTCCTTTAATTTATTATGCGAATTATTTCATATATTTAAAAAGAAAGTAACATGAGAAATACAAAATAACGAAGTACAATAACTATTATCTGTAACACATTGAAAACCATTCCTAAACTTTTACTTCATTTCTTAATAATTGCAACATTTTATTTTCCATTTGTATGCGTAATGCATAATAATTGATAATATAACTTTAATATGTAAAAATGATAAACTCATTTTTCGAGAAAGAACATTTATCACTTTCTTAATAATTGAGTCGCTGTGTGAGTAACGAAGACAAAATGGCCGTTATTGATTCATCGCTGTGACGCCATTATGTCTATCATATTTAGCACGTATAAAGGTAACGCACATTTTACGAAGCTTATGAACAAATACTATAAAAAGAAAACAATATTTTAAACTTTAAAACAGATTTACAGTATTTTATAAATGTTAGAATCACACTTTAATAATAAAAATAATTTATATTTTTTCATTAATTTCACGAATTATTTTATTTCTTTACCAGATAAACATGCAGATCTTCGTAAAAACACTGACAGGCAAAACAATAACCCTCGAGGTTGAGGCATCAGATACAATTGAAAACGTTAAAGCTAAAATTCAAGATAAGGAAGGTATCCCACCTGATCAACAAAGATTGATCTTTGCTGGTAAACAATTAGAAGATGGTCGTACGCTTTCCGACTATAATATTCAAAAAGAATCTACCCTCCATCTTGTACTCCGACTTCGAGGTGGTATGCAAATTTTTGTCAAGACTCTCACTGGGAAAACTATAACCTTGGAAGTTGAAGCTTCCGATACAATCGAGAACGTCAAGGCTAAAATTCAAGACAAGGAAGGGATCCCACCTGATCAACAAAGATTGATCTTTGCTGGTAAACACTTAGAAGATGGTCGTACGCTTTCCGACTATAATATTCAAAAAGAATCTACTCTCATCTTGTTCTTCGACTTAGAGGCGGAATGCAAATTTTTGTCAAGACTCTCACTGGGAAAACTATCCCCTTGGAAGTTGAAGCTTCCGATACAATCGAGAACGTCAAGGCTAAAATTCAAGATAAGGAAGGTATTCCACCTGATCAACAAAGATTAATTTTTGCTGGGAAACAATTAGAAGATGGTCGCACGCTTTCTGATTATAATATTCAAAAGGAATCTACGCTGCATCTTGTACTCCGACTTCGAGGGGGTATGCAAATTTTTGTCAAGACTCTCACTGGGAAAACTATCCCCTTGGAAGTTGAAGCTTCCGATACAATCGAGAACGTCAAGGCTAAAATTCAAGATAAGGAAGGTATTCCACCTGATCAACAAAGATTAATTTTTGCTGGGAAACAATTAGAAGATGGTCGCACGCTTTCTGATTATAATATTCAAAAGGAATCTACGCTGCATCTTGTACTCCGACTTCGAGGGGGTATGCAAATTTTTGTCAAGACTCTCACTGGGAAAACTATCCCCTTGGAAGTTGAAGCTTCCGATACAATCGAGAACGTCAAGGCTAAAATTCAAGATAAGGAAGGTATTCCACCTGATCAACAAAGATTAATTTTTGCTGGGAAACAATTAGAAGATGGTCGCACGCTTTCTGATTATAATATTCAAAAGGAATCTACGCTGCATCTTGTACTCCGACTTCGAGGGGGTATGCAAATTTTTGTCAAGACTCTCACTGGGAAAACTATCCCCTTGGAAGTTGAAGCTTCCGATACAATCGAGAACGTCAAGGCTAAAATTCAAGATAAGGAAGGTATTCCACCTGATCAACAAAGATTAATTTTTGCTGGGAAACAATTAGAAGATGGTCGCACGCTTTCTGATTATAATATTCAAAAGGAATCTACGCTGCATCTTGTACTCCGACTTCGAGGGGGTATGCAAATTTTTGTCAAGACTCTCACTGGGAAAACTATCCCCTTGGAAGTTGAAGCTTCCGATACAATCGAGAACGTCAAGGCTAAAATTCAAGATAAGGAAGGTATTCCACCTGATCAACAAAGATTAATTTTTGCTGGGAAACAATTAGAAGATGGTCGCACGCTTTCTGATTATAATATTCAAAAGGAATCTACGCTGCATCTTGTACTCCGACTTCGAGGGGGTATGCAAATTTTTGTCAAGACTCTCACTGGGAAAACTATCCCCTTGGAAGTTGAAGCTTCCGATACAATCGAGAACGTCAAGGCTAAAATTCAAGATAAGGAAGGTATTCCACCTGATCAACAAAGATTAATTTTTGCTGGGAAACAATTAGAAGATGGTCGCACGCTTTCTGATTATAATATTCAAAAGGAATCTACGCTGCATCTTGTACTCCGACTTCGAGGGGGTATGCAAATTTTTGTCAAGACTCTCACTGGGAAAACTATCCCCTTGGAAGTTGAAGCTTCCGATACAATCGAGAACGTCAAGGCTAAAATTCAAGATAAGGAAGGTATTCCACCTGATCAACAAAGATTAATTTTTGCTGGGAAACAATTAGAAGATGGTCGCACGCTTTCTGATTATAATATTCAAAAGGAATCTACGCTGCATCTTGTACTCCGACTTCGAGGGGGTATGCAAATTTTTGTCAAGACTCTCACTGGGAAAACTATCCCCTTGGAAGTTGAAGCTTCCGATACAATCGAGAACGTCAAGGCTAAAATTCAAGATAAGGAAGGTATTCCACCTGATCAACAAAGATTAATTTTTGCTGGGAAACAATTAGAAGATGGTCGCACGCTTTCTGATTATAATATTCAAAAGGAATCTACGCTGCATCTTGTACTCCGACTTCGAGGGGGTATGCAAATTTTTGTCAAGACTCTCACTGGGAAAACTATCCCCTTGGAAGTTGAAGCTTCCGATACAATCGAGAACGTCAAGGCTAAAATTCAAGATAAGGAAGGTATTCCACCTGATCAACAAAGATTAATTTTTGCTGGGAAACAATTAGAAGATGGTCGCACGCTTTCTGATTATAATATTCAAAAGGAATCTACGCTGCATCTTGTACTCCGACTTCGAGGGGGTATGCAAATTTTTGTCAAGACTCTCACTGGGAAAACTATCCCCTTGGAAGTTGAAGCTTCCGATACAATCGAGAACGTCAAGGCTAAAATTCAAGATAAGGAAGGTATTCCACCTGATCAACAAAGATTAATTTTTGCTGGGAAACAATTAGAAGATGGTCGCACGCTTTCTGATTATAATATTCAAAAGGAATCTACGCTGCATCTTGTACTCCGACTTCGAGGGGGTATGCAAATTTTTGTCAAGACTCTCACTGGGAAAACTATCCCCTTGGAAGTTGAAGCTTCCGATACAATCGAGAACGTCAAGGCTAAAATTCAAGATAAGGAAGGTATTCCACCTGATCAACAAAGATTAATTTTTGCTGGGAAACAATTAGAAGATGGTCGCACGCTTTCTGATTATAATATTCAAAAGGAATCTACGCTGCATCTTGTACTCCGACTTCGAGGGGGTATGCAAATTTTTGTCAAGACTCTCACTGGGAAAACTATCCCCTTGGAAGTTGAAGCTTCCGATACAATCGAGAACGTCAAGGCTAAAATTCAAGATAAGGAAGGTATTCCACCTGATCAACAAAGATTAATTTTTGCTGGGAAACAATTAGAAGATGGTCGCACGCTTTCTGATTATAATATTCAAAAGGAATCTACGCTGCATCTTGTACTCCGACTTCGAGGGGGTATGCAAATTTTTGTCAAGACTCTCACTGGGAAAACTATCCCCTTGGAAGTTGAAGCTTCCGATACAATCGAGAACGTCAAGGCTAAAATTCAAGATAAGGAAGGTATTCCACCTGATCAACAAAGATTAATTTTTGCTGGGAAACAATTAGAAGATGGTCGCACGCTTTCTGATTATAATATTCAAAAGGAATCTACGCTGCATCTTGTACTCCGACTTCGAGGGGGTATGCAAATTTTTGTCAAGACTCTCACTGGGAAAACTATCCCCTTGGAAGTTGAAGCTTCCGATACAATCGAGAACGTCAAGGCTAAAATTCAAGATAAGGAAGGTATTCCACCTGATCAACAAAGATTAATTTTTGCTGGGAAACAATTAGAAGATGGTCGCACGCTTTCTGATTATAATATTCAAAAGGAATCTACGCTGCATCTTGTACTCCGACTTCGAGGGGGTATGCAAATTTTTGTCAAGACTCTCACTGGGAAAACTATCCCCTTGGAAGTTGAAGCTTCCGATACAATCGAGAACGTCAAGGCTAAAATTCAAGATAAGGAAGGTATTCCACCTGATCAACAAAGATTAATTTTTGCTGGGAAACAATTAGAAGATGGTCGCACGCTTTCTGATTATAATATTCAAAAGGAATCTACGCTGCATCTTGTACTCCGACTTCGAGGTGGTATGCAAATTTTTGTGAAGACTCTCACTGGGAAAACTATAACCTTGGAAGTTGAAGCTTCTGATACAATCGAGAACGTCAAGGCTAAAATTCAAGATAAGGAAGGTATTCCACCTGATCAACAAAGATTAATTTTTGCTGGGAAACAATTAGAAGATGGTCGCACGCTTTCTGATTATAATATTCAAAAGGAATCTACGCTGCATCTTGTACTCCGACTTCGAGGTGGTATGCAAATTTTTGTGAAGACTCTCACTGGGAAAACTATAACCTTGGAAGTTGAAGCTTCTGATACAATCGAGAACGTCAAGGCTAAAATTCAAGATAAGGAAGGGATCCCACCTGACCAACAAAGATTGATTTTTGCTGGAAAACAATTAGAAGATGGTCGTACGCTTTCCGACTATAATATTCAAAAAGAATCTACCCTCCATCTTGTACTCCGACTTCGGGGTGGAATGCAAATTTTTGTCAAGACCCTTACTGGAAAGACTATTACGCTCGAAGTAGAAGCATCTGATACGATTGAAAATGTTAAAGCCAAAATTCAAGATAAGGAAGGTATTCCACCTGATCAACAAAGACTGATCTTTGCTGGAAAACAGTTAGAAGATGGTCGCACGCTTTCAGATTATAATATTCAAAAAGAATCTACCCTCCATCTTGTACTCCGACTTAGAGGTGGTATGCAAATTTTCGTCAAGACACTTACTGGAAAGACTATTA
Source organism: Eufriesea mexicana (assembly GCF_001483705.2). Classification (NCBI taxonomy): domain Eukaryota; kingdom Metazoa; phylum Arthropoda; class Insecta; order Hymenoptera; family Apidae; genus Eufriesea; species Eufriesea mexicana. The sequence continues at coordinate 38,971 of NW_016912716.1, forward strand.
CGCTGGAAGTAGAAGCATCTGATACGATTGAAAATGTTAAAGCCAAAATTCAAGATAAGGAAGGGATCCCTCCTGATCAACAAAGATTGATCTTTGCTGGAAAACAATTGGAAGACGGTCGCACACTTTCTGATTATAATATTCAAAAAGAATCTACTCTCCATCTTGTTCTTCGACTTAGAGGCGGAATGCAAATTTTTGTCAAGACCCTTACTGGGAAGACTATTACACTCGATGTTGGAGCCACCGATACAATCGAGAATGTTAAAGCCAAAATTCAATATAAGGAAGGGATCCCACCTGATGAACAAAGATTGATCTTTGCTGGAAAACAATTGGAAGATGGTCACACGCTTTCTGATTATAATATTCAAAAAGAATCTACGCTTCATGTTGTACTCCGACTTCGAGGTGGTATGCAAATTTTTGTCAAGACTCTCACTGGAAAAACTATAACCCTGGAAGTTGAAGCATCGGACACAATTGAAAACGTTAAAGCTAAAATTCGCGATAAGGAAGGTATCCCACCTGATCAACAAAGATTAATTTTTGCTGGAAAACAATTAGAAGACGGTCGTACACTGACCGACTATAATATTCAAAAGGAATCTACGCTGCATCTTGTACTCCGACTTCGAGGTGGTATGCAAATTTTTGTCAAGACCCTTACTGGAAAGACTATTACGCTCGAAGTAGAAGCCTCTGATACGATTGAAAATGTTAAAGCCAAAATTCAAGATAAAGAAGGTATTCCACCGGATCAACAAAGACTGATCTTTGCTGGAAAACAGTTAGAAGATGGTCGCACGCTTTCAGATTATAATATTCAAAAAGAATCTACCCTCCATCTTGTACTCCGACTTAGAGGTGGTATGCAAATTTTCGTCAAGACACTTACTGGAAAGACTATTACGCTGGAAGTAGAAGCCTCTGATACGATTGAAAATGTTAAAGCCAAAATTCAAGATAAAGAAGGTATTCCACCGGATCAACAAAGACTGATCTTTGCTGGAAAACAATTAGAAGATGGTCGTACGCTTTCTGACTATAATATTCAAAAAGAATCTACCCTCCATCTTGTACTTCGACTTAGAGGTGGAATGCAAATTTTTGTCAAGACCCTTACTGGAAAGACTATTACGCTAGAAGTAGAAGCCTCTGATACAATTGAAAATGTTAAAGCCAAAATTCAAGATAAGGAAGGTATTCCACCTGATCAGCAAAGATTGATCTTTGCTGGTAAACAATTAGAAGATTGTCGTACGCTTTCCGACTATAATATTCAAAAAGAATCTACCCTCCATCTTGTACTCCGACTTAGAGGTGGTATGCAAATTTTTGTCAAGACCCTTACTGGAAAGACTATTACGCTCGAAGTAGAAGCCTCTGATACGATTGAAAATGTTAAAGCCAAAATTCAAGATAAGGAAGGTATTCCACCAGATCAGCAGAGATTGATATTTGCCGGTAAACAGCTAGAAGATGGTCGCACGCTTTCTGATTATAATATTCAAAAAGAATCTACCCTCCATCTTGTACTCCGACTTAGAGGTGGTATGCAAATTTTTGTCAAGACTCTCACTGGGAAAACTATTACTCTCGAAGTTGAAGCTTCCGATACAATCGAGAATGTCAAGGCTAAAATTCAAGATAAGGAAGGTATTCCACCTGATCAACAAAGATTAATTTTTGCTGGGAAACAATTAGAAGATGGTCGTACGCTTTCCGACTATAATATTCAAAAAGAATCTACCCTCCATCTTGTTCTTCGACTTAGAGGCGGAATGCAAATTTTTGTCAAGACCCTTACTGGAAAGACTATTACTCTCGATGTTGGAGCCTCCGATACAATCGAGAATGTTAAAGCCAAAATTCAATATAAGGAAGGGATCCCACCTGATCAACAAAGATTGATCTTTGCTGGAAAACAATTGGAAGATGGTCACACGCTTTCTGATTATAATATTCAAAAAGAATCTACGCTCCATGTTGTACTCCGACTTCGAGGTGGTATGCAAATTTTTGTCAAGACTCTCACTGGGAAAACTATAACCCTGGAAGTTGAAGCATCGGACACAATTGAGAATGTTAAAGCTAAAATTCGTGATAAGGAAGGTATCCCACCTGATCAACAAAGACTGATCTTTGCTGGAAAACAATTGGAAGATGGCCGTACGCTTTCTGATTATAATATTCAGAAAGAATCAACTCTGCATCTTGTACTTCGACTCCGTGGTGGTCGATGATTCCACATTCGGATCTCACTTTTATAAGTTAAATTATATCAAATAAATTGAAATACATTTTTTTACTTTTATTCATAATAGCTATTGATCATGTGATATAATACTGTTAATAATATGCTGTAATAAATAAATCCCATATGAAAAATTATTTTTGTTTTCTCTACATCGTATAAATATAGTGGTAATGCACATGTAATGACTAAGGTTAAATGATTTTCAATACTGTCTTTAAAAATTGTTGCCTCTAAATTTATATAATTTCAACCTTGATTTGTAGGTAAAAATTCTATTAATATTTAGTTGTGAACATTACATATAGATGTCGCACCTAAGCAGTTTTTCGTATGTCAAATTTTTAGAACAAATACTTGTTTCTTAATGTGGGGTGAATAGAGTCCTACAAAATGTTTATGGCATAGTTGATAGAAAGTGTTGGAAAATGATTATGGTTCATATATAAAATTTAGTTTAATTTGGAAAATAGTATATTCTAAAAAAGTGAAACCAAATTACAATGTTTTATCGTTATTAACCTAATATAAACGAACCTCATTACAAAATAGTAATATAAAATTAGTTTTATGGGAATAAAAATATTTTCTAGCCATACTTTACTTTCAAATCGATCGGAATGGTATGAAAATTTACAAACATTATGTATGTTCCTAAATCAGACACATATTTATTCAATTTATTTGTCCTTTGTAAACATATAGATTTGTACGTAAATCATGATAATTCGAACGACAATGAGCTATACTCCTTGAACGTTTCGTTATATTTTATCCAAATTGAACGAAATTGAACGAGGCGATGCATGATGATCAGTGGCACTGGCGATGATGCTCAGTCTACAATTATTTATACTTCAGCTGCTACGATGCATACGCGCAGCAATTCGATTAAAATTTTCATGTGTTGACGAGACATAAACGAATTTCAGAGCATTTCAGCTTCAGTGAGTATCTTAATATTATTCGTTGAAATTACGAAAATTGTTGTTCAATTTTGTTATACTTAAAATCTTCGTGTATAAGATAGTCTATAGTTTCTCGATGTACATATCTGTTACTTTTGTATTGTTTCGAGAGCTTTCTCGAATCACGTTATTTTGTGAAGTTCGAAGCATGTTCAGATGACGGTTTAAGATAAAATGATAAGACAATTCAAGACTCAAAATACATTTATGAATTCGAATTAAATAATAGTTATATAAGATTGCAGTTTAAATAATTTCTTTGTACAATTATCAATTTGGGTTACAAACGAAATATTGTTTAAAAGGGCATAGTTAATAATAAATCCGAAAAATTATATTTTTATACATTCATACTTCTCAGTAATTTTATTAATTTGATCTTTTGAGGTTTTAATAAATAGCGTGAAGTACATTATTATCGACATTTGATATATACAAATTAAGTAACAATTATTTTTTATACGAACAATAATTAATTACATGAATATATAGTTAAATTTATTTATATTGTAGTAATATATATATATATTTTATTAATTTAAATTTTCCATTATTTTTTTCAGCTTTGATCGTGAAAATGACAATTAATATACGGGATATTACACAAATGATACATTGTTTAATTAAAACTTAACAGCAACTTAATTTCAGATAAGCGGTAAAGCGAAATGAATTTTTTGTACTCACCAGGCACTAATTATCATTCGAAACACCGCCTTTCACTGCTTAATCGTGTTAAGTCGTTTCTCAGCTCTCCGTTCTAATTAATTTTCCTCGTTTCGAGTCCCGGTCTGGGTATAACGCTTTCGGTAGCTCTAAGTAACTATCATATTCGTTACAAAGGATACATTTTCTCTTCCTGGCCATGACGTATACATTACATAGTCATTATGTAAAGAATTCTGATAAACATTTCTAAAGAGTCGTTACATTAATCCTCTTTTTTACTTTTCTAATTCTTTCTTTCTTTTTTGGCAATTTCTTTTTCCTCGGTTGGATTCGAAAATTTGTTGATTATTCCATCTTGTTCCCCAATACGCAATCGTATGTGACGGAAAGAAAGTACCATGTGGTTTCAACATAATTTCCATCACAATAAATCGTGCAATTAATTTTCGTGCAGGTCGGATTTAAATTTTGATTAAACTGTATCGTTCGCGTTATTAATGTGAACGTAACTTGCATTTTCGTAGTAAATGCTGTTAAATAAGTTCATTTGTAAATACGAATCATTTTATTTGGTAAATCGTGAACCGGACTGAAAATTAGTAATTAATAATTAAGAAAAATAAAGCATAAATTTAAATCCAACTAAAGAAATAAACTTTTATTTTTGTTTTACTAATAGTAATACTTTTAATACTCAAATGGTAATCATTTTAACACTTACATTACAATTTATATCTTATTTATTATACTTTCATTCATAAACTTGATGTCACAAATTTATTTCAAAAAATAAATGTTTATTTCTATAATTATGTATAGAAGACATGCTATTAACACTTTCAAACTTTACATTATGATTTATAATTCATCCACATCTGATCCTAGGTTTCTAAACCATTACATTCCAATAAATTTTAATGGTATCAAACGGAAATCATTATATTCCTTTAAATACTAATATCGAACAGTTTCTAGTAACTCCCCAAGTGTTAATTGAAAATTTTCTAAATTATTCCAGTAGGCAAATTTTAACCTTTCTATATCCATATCGATACTTTCAAAATTTACAATTGTAAATTCTCAAATAAAGATACACTTCCAAACCTATCCATTTTCAGAAGTTCGCCCCTAAATTATTTCAGCTTAGAATCTTAACGTCTCATTCCCACCGGGTCACTTTGGCAGAAGGAAAGCGAAAGAAAGAGAAAGAGAGAGCCTCCTCCGAAAGATCCGCGATAATCCTGCAACGGTTCCCCCGCGTGAGGACACGGGAGAGCACGGCGTGTCTCACGGCGAAGCGTGTATCGCGTGTTGCCTAATGGTGGAAGGAAACGTTATCCAGAGGCGGGCAATGGACGGGCATTACTGTACGGCGTACCCTGGTAGGGCCGAGAGAAGTCAGCCTCCGGGATATGGACTCGTACTCAGTCTTCGAACTGGTCTCGTACCGCGCTCTATGCAGCGTGTCACACAGCCCCGCGAACAGCGGCAGCTTAGTTAACAACACCGCGTGCCGCTCCGCATCGTCGTCGTCGTCTCCACTGCCTGCTGGACCTCCTTGGTCGTCCACCAACTCGTTCACCAGTGTATCGTGCACGTCTCTCCTCCGTGGTACTTTTTCTTCTCTCTAGCCATCGCTGAATTCTCGTTGGATTCTCGCGGAATTCCCGCGAAATTCTCCTTGTACTCTCGTTGAATTCCGGTGGAACTGTCGTGGAATTCTTGTGAAATTCCCGCGGACCATTCGTGCAGTTCTCGGTGGAGTTTGTGGAATCTGGCTCCATAAACGACTGAAAGAAATTATTATTCAAGACGGATTCGAACAACGTTTCGATCAATAGTAACGGGATCTTCCGTTTACCTTGTGATTTGGTGAAGAACAACAGCTAGAACAGAGACTGTACAACATTGATAAGTGGATTTACCGGAAACGAGTCTTCGACACGGAGAATGACACAGAAGTAGCGACAAGCTAGTGTATGCAGAATAGAGAAGCGAGACTTCCGCGACAAGACGATGGGCCTTCTTTTGTTGATCGGATTGCTTCCCCTGATATCAGGTAAGATTCTTATATTTCCGACGAAGGCCTCCTTTGGCAGACTGCTTCACAAGGGCGCGTTTATATTGTCGGATTATGAATATCGACTGAAGACATAATACCTGGCGAAGCAACGATGCCATGCGACAGAAAGGGATGTCGGAATCTGTGGAAAGAAGCAAATATTTAAAGAGGACGAAAAGATTCCTTGGAGAGAGTCTACTGGTGAACTTTCTTGGTTTTCGCAGAATATCCGGTATCTCGTGGTGAACGTGCGTCCACGTGCTCGTCTTATTTAAAGTTCTTCTTTTCCTTGATCTCGTTTTATGTTACTTGTCTATTTTATTTATTCTCGCTTTATCTGGATGCGAAGGTTATCAATTTTCGTTTGACCGTGAAAATACATGTACTGGATGCAACAGACGCTCATTATCCACACCGATCCTACGTACTCCCCGATGATCCCGTTGTCGATGAATTTAATTGCTACCAATCCCGGATGATTAACTTCGGGAGCATTAAAATATTTATTCTTCACGCCAGTCGAGAAGCATCGATAATGGCCCGATACATTATTTGGAGCGGACTTGCATGGAAGCGAGCTGCGCGCAATCCGTTGCTTTGCAGTAGTTTGAACGTTGTTTGTGGTGGAATATCCCGTGAATTTTCAGTAATATTTCCATTGCTGTTAATAATCCAAAAATGTTTATTTATTTCTATAATTAAAAGTTATTATTATTTTTATGATTTTCAATCTTCTATTACCTTTGAACTTTTATTTTAAGCGTAAAAGCTTTAGCCAAATTCGTTTTCGTAATTCTTGAACAATCGTTTAAGCAGATGTGTATGCAATGATAAATACCATTTATTTATTGCACTATTTTCGTTCACACAGAGTATATTCATGTTCAGAATCAACTGAAACTTTTTATCCACTCTTTTGTGGCGAACAATATAAAATGAGTCTAGTTGGATATGTTGCTGAATGTTTTAGATAAAGTTATATTATTGGAAAAATTAATTAAAATTGTTAGTAACCACAGAAAAATTCATTTATTAGATGCTTTTATTTGTTTTTCTTGGCTTTCTATGTTCTATTATCTTCGAGTTTTTTTTACTTCATACATAATTATATTTGTGTTATAAATTCATTTGGAAAATTTCCAATAATAGTGCTCTGTAAAAAAAAAAGGAAAAATATAAACATTAAAGTATAAAATTTTAAAGTATATAATAAATGTATACTAAAAATGCCTATCTTATTGTAATTTACACAAAAAGTCAATTATAATTAAAGTTTTTTTAATAACAAGAAAAGAATAAATTTTTAAAATAGAAATTTTCATATTTTCTAACTTTTTATAGAGTATACCAGTAGTACTTCTAAAACGGTATGTGAGTTAATATATATTATTGCATATATACTCATTGGTATCTATGTATATTTCGCCTTCTCATTAATGTTGGTTAATGGCGGCATTACCTGTGATTATATTATACTATTGTATTGCCATTACAGATTTTATTTGTAGCAATTATTAAACATTATAATTATATAATGTGAAACATTATAATTATCTCAAATTTAGATATCGTATGTAGAAAAAAGTATCAGTTATATAGAATTAACACCAATCTAACGAAGACACAGAGGCGTTCCCGGGAATATTTCACGAGGCGACGCAAACGCGTCGCACGTCTAGAAATTTCGGGAATTTTCGTCGTGCACGCCTGAAATATTTGCCAGTCCGTATTTTCGTGTAAACGCATAATCGGGAAAGGATACGCGATATTTCCCCCTCGGCAGGCACAGCTGCCATGAACACAGACAGCTTTTATTTTTCTGTCAACAACGCTCGCGCCGAGCTTTATTACGCGACGCGGGAGAACACGCAACTGCCTCCATCTCTCTATCAGACTTCCCTTTCTCCCTCGTCTATTCACGCCATCTTTTCTTCATTTACGGAAATTCCGTCGACACGGAATTCGTTCTGGTTTCACGGAGACTGTGCTTCATCTAAAAGTGTTACCATCTATGGAGGGAAACGAAAGAGAATAGCCTGCAACGAAACTTCATGCCATGAAAGATGTTCGATATGCAAATTATCTGTCGAGGAAATTGTCGGAAAATCAGTCTGTCCTGTGATCGTGTGTCTTGTAGTGCATGTTAAGCCAAAGCTATACCGGACAAACAAGCGCGATAACATAATACACATGTAAGTAATTAAAATGCAATTTGTCATTGCTAATTGATATTTTGCTCCATTTTCAATTATCGTTTAACGAAAACGTGTACGAATGAAATAGGAACACTGCGTATTATTATTCTTATGATGTACAATATCATTTCTCTACTTTGTCCTTTCATAATGCAATTATTAATATGTATAGGAAAAAGAAAATAATGTTGGTAAATAATTTCTTCTTAGAAATATAGAAGCCAGTATAATGCATTCAATTTGTTTCCGAATTTCAGGTTACAAAAATTCCATGTTGGACTAAACAATTCATTCGTAAAATATCAAACAGTCAACTACGATAGTTTGAAACTAACCTAAAACAGTATGCCCTGGCTAGTGACCAACAGCAATCGATACCGGTAAAATAATAAAACGACGAGGAACATTTAACTGTGTCGTTCACACTATACGTGCATGAACATATGTGAAGGAATATTTCTCTACGAATTACCAACAAATAATAGATTGTATTTGCAATGTTTGTTTGCACTCATTCGTGACGACGAATTTACATTTTCTCAGTATGGACGAATCGTCCACAATGATCATCCAAAATGAAAAGTTTAAATTCACCTTTAGTTATAGATTCGGCTGTAGATATAAACTCGGCTCGATATACCTGTAGGAAGCATTTTGGTCGTCTTCGATTGTTGCAAAATTCATTTTGAACAAGGAATACTTTGCTGTCGTTTCTGAAACAACTATCAATGGATTTTTTCATTGTCGACCAAAAACATAGAAAAGGCAGAGTTTTGCGGTTGATCTCCCTCTTTTAGCGTAGTATTGTTCACGTTGCTTGGTATCTCTATTTGCCAACTTCATTACCTGCTTGTGGTAGTGAGCTTTGTGCTTTCTCATGCGAACTCCTCCGTTTGATAACCGAATTGCGTTTAACAACGTAGCCAACTTTCTTTCTGTTTCATGCTTCTGTACAATACGATTGTGGTGAATCACTTTGTAGAGTTAGTGATCGTTGTTAATACTTGCAAGACTGGTGATACAAATTTGTATAATTGTATACTGTAGAATAGAAAGCTAATATATTAAAAAGATAATAGATTTTACATTCAGCAGATTATATTCGTGTTCGTATATCGTTTAAGGATCTATAATAATCTTTTTTGAAGATTTAATTTAGTTATTGAAAATATTTTTTTCAGTGCTATGGGTCTCACAACTGAAATTTCTATTCAACGTGAAGATCTGAAACAAATAAAAGTTATTGGAGATATATTAACAAAAAATTTCGTGAAATATTAAAAATATGTGAATATTTAAACCAATAAGAGGAAACTAGATTTATTCTTCGAAATTTTAAGTATCTATTATCACAGGAAATATTTGGATAGTTAATTAAGGTGTTCTTCTCGTTTATCAATTGGCATTAATGATAAAACTAAATTGTAGTATAATTTTTTGGACTATGATCTGTCATTGTCTCGTTTTCGGTTTCACCGATGTTACGAACTTCAAAGCAGTACAACGAGGGACCTGTCTCTCAACACTTGCGCAAGAAGCATCCTTCCCTCTCGACGTTTCGTGAAATTCTTTTTTTTTTTTTGGCCGCGTTTCCGCGAAGTCCTAGTTTCGGTGTCGACTATGAAACGTATGAGACTTCGTCGAATCGGGTGTTGTTATGACGGAAGTGTTTGGTTGTTAGCTTCCTCCATTGAACGATTCTTGAAATTTTTTTATCATTCTCCTTGTACTTTCCTTTTTCACCCTCATACAATGGTTGTAAAGGATTATAAATTTTTGACTTCTTGCTTCTGAAATTTATAAATCAATTAGATCTAAATATGTTAAATTTGTATAAATTAAATTTATATAGATTTAGTTTCGTGGAAATGAACGCGGAATTTCTTCAAAAAAACCATTTCATTGGAATGCGTAGGTATATGCAAATATTTTCCATATCTTTTATAATTCGAAGAAATATTTGCGAAAATTGTATACTTCTAACAAATAAAATTTTATGAAAAATTTGGTGAGATTGGATTTACAGTTTGAAGTCTTCGGTTCGGGAATATTGATATTACGATAAAGAAAGTTCTCTGTTCCACAGGGAGCTTTTAATTATGGCGGGGAACGAAGATAAAATTAAACTGATCACTGATTCACTTTGTGAATTATCTTCAAAAGTATTGTAATCGTGAATTGCTGCATTGTAAATGAGGTATTTATAGGAATTCAGTAAATTTTATCAAAGTACTAAATCTTAAAAGTGATTCTATCTAAATCGTAGCTGATCAATTTCCAAAAGAAGAAAATTTATTTTTCTGTCTTTAATCACAGTAATGTTTTACTTTTGCATTTTTAGTTACTTCACTTTTAAAACACAGATTGAATTAAACTTTTCTTTTTCTGTCAAATCAATATTATTTATCAAAGAAATTTCCGTTTACTTAACCATGTATAAGAAAATCATGCTCGTTAATACACATTTCTCCCATATAATGTCGCATCAGTCATCACTGCTATATTATGGTAATGGTATATACTAAGCTCTGGGGCTCGTCTTGGACAGCACTGCTCCAAATCGACATCAAATTGCCAGTTATACGCTACAACATAAACGATATGAGAACCGCT